>NC_056727.1:39066881-39095357 GCF_019279795.1 Protopterus annectens | reverse complement strand
AACTATATGTCTAAATATACACAGCAAGTTACATATATGTGAATGGTGCACAGCGAGAGTTATCCCACCTCACAAATGGGGGGGCCACAACAGACCCCGGAAACTACAGCCCCATTAGCCTGATGAGCCTCGTCTGCAAGGCCATGGAACATATCATCATGGAACTCATAAACAAAGACATTGGAGATCCCCAAACTCTGGACCCCACACAGTTTGGGTTTGTAAAAGGCAGATCATGCCTCCTAAACCTGACAGACTTCTTTGAAGTAGTCACCAAAGCCATAGATGAGGATAAGGTCATTCACACAGCCTATCTAGATCTCGCCAAGACGTTCTACACCATCCCCCACTCTGGAATTATAGATAGACTCACTAAACTAGGTATAAATCCCTATGTCACAAGATGGGTTGCCAACTGGCTTACTGACAGAACCCACACTGTGAAAGTAGCAGACTCCAAATCAGACTTCAGACCAGTGACAAGTGGAGTACCACAGGGTTCAGTCCTGGGTCCTCTTCTGTTTGGTATCTACTTCTCTGAAGTACAGGCTAACACAGAAAGTCTTTGGCTAACAAAATTCGCAGATGACTGCAAACTAGGAGCCATAATCAAAACTCCTAATGATGTGGACATTCTACAGAAGGGCCTCACCGAGACAGATGCCTGGTGTCAAAGACATGGTCTCAAGCTTAATGCCAAAAAGTGCATTGTCATCCCCTTCGGTAAAAATTCTGTACCCATGAACTACCGTATAGGCAGTAGTCTAATTAACATCGAAAGTGTGATAAGAGACCTTGAGACACAGGTGGACAGTAGTCTCTCCTTCGATGATCACATTGCCACAGTGGTCAGGAAATCCTTCTATGTGGCACACCTCATAACAAAAGGTTTCTCATCCAGAAAAAAAGAGGGCATTGTTCCCCTCTACTCATCACTCATTAGACCCATTACAGAGTACAACACCCCTTTTGGTATGTACCTCACAAGACATCTACAACAACTGGAAAGGCCGCAAAAATACCTCACAAAGAGGATTACTGGACTCAAACAGATGCCTTACGCAGACCGTCTTAAAAAACTCCAGCTTTACTCCGTCTCATATCACCTACTCAGAGGCAATCTCTGCCTAACATACAAAGCTATGTCAAACCCAGAGCTGTTGGACATGCTCCACTTAAAGAAATTCCAATCCCTCCAAGCTACACACTCTAGGGACCTAAACCTTGTCACCACAATAAACAGAACATGCTGGAGGGATAGATTCCTGTCCCAGAAACTTCCCATACTCTGGAACAGACTACCTATCTATGTCAAACAGAGCTCCTCATTAGCACTCTTCAAGAAAAATCCTGATGATTGGATGGGTAATAGGAAATTCACCCCGGGGATCACTTCTGTGGTTATGCTTGACAGGGGCACAGGAAAATAATTTTCTTGGGTGGCGAAAGCCAGGGTATCATTTTGGCTAGGTTTGTATAGGCCCTAGGGCCAATAGCCTAGTACCTACCTATGAACCTATGAACCTATGTAAGCATATATATATCTATGTAGGTATATATGGACATAGTTATATATATGCAAGCAGATATATATATATATATATATATATATATATATATATATATATATATATATATATGTGTGTGTGTGTGTATATATATATATATATATATATATATATATATATATATATATATATATATATATATGTGTGTGTGTGTATATATATATATATATATATATATATATATATATATATATATATATATATATATATATATATGTGTGTGTGTGTATATATATATATATATATATATATATATATATATATATATATATATATATATATATATATATATATATATAGACATACATCTGTAGATAACAATGGAAAATAACTAGGACATATATATCCACATGCACTGTTATTGGGATTGAGAGTCCCCAAACAATATACGTCTTGTACGAATAGGTATACCCCCCCACAGCCAAGCAAGTCCGCCCTGCAATACACTATCAAGTGTTGCAGATCCCATAACCAGGACCTGACATGACATGGGCATCCCTAGGATACATATACACAGACACACACATATATATATATATATATATATATATATATATATATATATATATATATATATATATATAGACACACACACACACACACACACACACACACATGTAGCTACACATACACACGCAGAGATAAGTACAGTAAGTTACATATGTAGTATGTGCACACAATATGGAGCAGCCACTATTCCTACAGTTACCACCTTACCAACTGGGACACTGCATGAGCCTCCCTTAGAAATGACATTCATTGCCTGCAACATATCCCACAGAGATATTTTATTTTTTATTTATTTTATTTATTTTACATTTGTTGACCGGGCTGGTCTAGCTGGATACATGTCCATTTTCAGTAGAGGCCCGGGGAGAAAAGCTCCACATAGAGATACATAATAGTACAATTACATAAAAGAAGTTATACAGTGTTAAGAAAAAATATTTAGGAAATGTAAAATAGTACAGTGAAACGCAATCAAACCCCCAGTTTTTTTGTTATGGTATTCCAGTTCATAGATTACAGTGATAATTTATGCATAAAATGCTTATAATTAGTGTATGTAGGATAGATTGTAAATATTTCATATGAAGACATGAAGGAAGGGAGGGAATGAGTTAGGGGGAGAAGAAATTAGCCAGGGTTAGTGCAGGTGCATAGCCAGTGATTATTGAGATGTGATTTTAGATGTTTTTTAAAAAGTAGGAGAGAAGTCTGAGCTGTGATTTCGGTCGGAAGTTTATTCCATAATTTTCCTACAGAGTTTGAGAACAAGGAGTCACCTGCTGAGTTGTTTGATTTAGTAGTGTTAATCAGTAGTTTGTTTGATAAACGTAAATTTTTGAGGTTGTTATATGGTATGATAAGGCTAGAGAGTATAGGAGTGTTGCTAGGTTGATACAGGGTCTTGTGGGCTAAAGTAAGTTGGTAAGGTTGAAGCTGGTTAGGGAGTTCAAGCCAGTTTAAGTGTTTAAGATTTATGCAGTGGTGGGTTCTGAAAGGGGAGCCTGTAGCAAATCTAGCAATATTATTGTAGGAAGTTGCTAGTTTCTTGAGGTTGTTTTTGGAGATATTAGTATATATGGGAGCAGCATAGAGCAGAGTGGATAAAAGGTGAGTTCGAGCTATGGCAGACCTAGCTTCTGGAGAAAGATAGTTTTTTATGCGATAGAGAGATCCTAGTTTCTTATTAATTAATTTTATTGTATTGTTTATGTGTGTCTTGAAGTTTAGGTTGTTGTCAATTGTTATACCTAGCAATTTAGTGGTAGGGTCAGGTGAGATAAGGGTACCATTATTAGAAATAAGATTTATTTGTACAGGGGAAGATTTCCCCTCAAATCATCAAGATATCAAAGGATATAACACCACACACAGCTGCGCATAAATGGGAAAGCTTTATTTGTGTACTATTACAGTTGTATATGCCATGTCATATAGCTGTTTAGGCACGGACGTCCATATAACCTGAGTAATGCTACTGTGAAACAGTAATACGCATACAGTAGTCTGGAAAGGTTAACAAATGTTGCTGTTCAGGCCATGGCCATCAAGTAGTACAATAATAAAGACAGACTGGCCCACAGGATACCAAACACTCAATGGTAAGTAATGCAGGTGTATAGTTCAGCAGCCTCTATCTACACTCTGTAGACAATCCCTAGGGGTAAAGACCTCAGTTGACACAATGGGATGTAACTGTTACATAACAAGGCACAATTGACACCATCACAAGCACACTGACAAACAGAACAGTCTGTATGGCAGGTGGCAGTGAGCCTGCATTTAACCAAGATGGGTTGTATGGTAAGGTACATCCATATACCTTAATGTCTGATGGTCTTCAGGACTTTGGGCTTTCAGGATTCTGTAGTGCTCCTTTATACATATGTGTATATATAGATATATGCTTACATAGATATATGTATATGTATATATAGATATATGTATATATAGCTATATATGTAAGCACATCCTATGTGTACAGATATGCCTAGTTATGTTGGTATATATGTAGATATCAATAACTATATGTGCATACATACATACCTATTCTGATATACCTACTACTGTCAAAATACATGTGGATATTCATACGTATATGTGCATATGTATCTCTATCTGTATATGTGTAGACATATATAGCTCTGTATATGTATATATCTGGGTGTTTATTTGTATATCTATGTACATATACATATCCATTTATGTATGTCGATATGTATATCTGTATGTCTATATAGATGTCTGGATAAGTATATGTACATATATCATTACCATATGTCCTGAAGATGGAGTGTAGCCCTACCTCAGCCCCTGTAGACACAACTTCGTACTGCAAGGGGATGTCAGGTATGTATAGAAGGTATACCTGTAGAGTAATTCTACTGTCATAAGTAATGTCTTCACAGACATGGTGTGTTTGGGAGGTCACATCTGCTTATAACATGTGCGCCATTGGCTATTGAAGGACATCCTAAAAACATCATAGTACAGTACCACTGCTAGCACGTAATGCTCCTGCGGACTACAGCAGAGATAATGACCAATATATGTGGATAGTCTGACACACTCTGGACTGTCCAGAGGTATATACATAACCCCTTAGTGCAAGACATGTGGACCAATCCTGACAATGTGGATATTAACAGCCATGTAGATGGGTATAACACGTAACTACTGGTGTACATTTGCCCACATAAGTTATGCATTCACACATACCTGTCTGTCCTGCCGCATAATAACTGCTGGTAAGGGGGTGCCATGGCCACATACCACCCACTAGATATTGACATACATCTGTACAGCATCCCACTGCTTTGTCTGACATACATGACTGTTATGGTGGCCCAGCAGCAGTATATCTGGCAAGTAATTAGACATTACATCTCACTGGGTAAGTAGACTAAGCTGCTAGACATGTAACATAGCACTGTGCAGGCTACAGGTAGACTGGCTCAACACTGGCCTACATTTCCTATGGGGAATGCACATGTACCTGTACATAGACAGCAGGCTCTACAGGCATGCTACAGCACAGACTAATGTACACCTGTATATGCATCACCACAACCAATGTGAACACAGCCACAGCTACATATGGCATGCTAGCATATTATTACAGTATATGGACTATCTGTTCAACACCAACCTCATATGTGCCACACACACACTCACCCTACATATACTGGGCCGCTACACCATGTGGTCCACTGCCTGTCTGTGGTAGGGGACATGTGTGTGTATGGCCCTACAAACATGTAACCCGATATGGTAACATACAGTGGAGTAGCATGTAACATCAGATAGAATAAAACCAAGAGCAATGACATCTACCACATTCTCTACACAGGCCAAGGTACATATTAACATTACACCCACTGCCGACAATCACCATAAGTACCTAGACCTCAGTACTGTACACACAACCACAGAATGTCCAGGTTATGTAATCAAATATAACCCCTACTATACATTACATGTGTAGCAGTCTAATATCTCACTGGCTTGTTATCAGATATGATGTCAGTAATTATGGTGTACAGGGCATATACACCCCTTACTGCATGACATATGTACAAATGTTGTCAGGGTTGTGGCTGGAGGCACATATACAAGGTTAATATTGACACACATAAACACACAAAGACATACTCGGAGGCACTGATCAAAAATCTACCAAAACTACAGAGGCCTCCAAAGCAGACACCCAAGCAACTGCCAACTCAAGACATAAGACATGCAACACATAGTTCTCAAAGTCAGTGTGCTAAACAGTCACAGCCCTTAAGGCCAAACACAATGCCAGACACACTTGTTATAGGTGACTCAATAGTCAGACACACTGACGTCCCACTCACCAGACTGAACAAGGAAAAGATCACAGTAAGCTGCCTGTCAGGCGCTAGAATCCGCCACATAACACAAGCACTCAGGTCACTCCACAGCAAGTACAAGTATGACTCAGTCATTGTCCATGCCGGTGTGAACGACCTGAGACGTACCTCCCTGGACTACATGAAAAGAGACATAGAGGAGCTCTCAGATTATGTAGCCCAGGCCGGTATGACCCTGACTCTGAGCAGTATCCTACCCTCACCAAGAATGATGCCACAATACAGAGACAAAATGATCAGCTTTAATAATTGGCTTAATTACTGGTGTCATTCTAAGGGGATCCAATGTCTGTCTGCCTGGGATGACATGCTTGACAAGCCACGCTGCTTCACAAGGGACAGCTTGCACCTGTCACCCCTGGGCTTCCAGATATTGGCAAAGGCTCTTGCCACCCCCATAGTGCCTTTTTTAGGCAAGGCTCAAATGATAAACCTACCGCCCTAGAAAACAAAAATGGAGAAAAACTAAGGGTAATACTGCTCAATGCCAGAAGTCTAAATCTCAAGATGCACGCCCTCGAAGCCCTCCTCAGTATGGAGAACATCGATGTCTGTGCTGTGACTAAAACCTGGTTCAAGGCTCCTGAGAGCACCCCAGCACTATCAGGTTATACCTCATATCATGCGTTCCGTCCCCAAAATCCGGACCGAACCACAAAGGAGGGGAGTATCCATATTCATAAAGGATACCCACACCTCCAGGTTAGTGGCAATGCACGAAGCATCGGAGACCATCCAGGTGCAATTAACCATAGGTAAAACTGCCCTACAGTTTGTAACATGCTACAGACCACCTTCTCAAACTCAGGAAACCCACACAGCCTTCCTGAAGACACTGGAGAGTATGAATGTCTCTCCAAACACCATCATATTGGGTGACTTCAACTACCCAAACATAGACTGGGAACATTACTCAAGCCCCAACACCCTAGCCCAAAGGTTCCTTGAGTTCATAAACTCAAATGCTATGGAACAACTAGTCACCATTCACACAAGAGGAGAAAATATACTAGACCTGATCATCACAAACATGGGGACAAAATGCTCTACACCGGAAATATATCCCTCATTGGTGAGATCAGACCATAAATTAATCTCACTGGAGATCCACATCCCCCCACCCCCAGCAAAAAAGACCACAGTGAAGAACTTCTCAAAAGCAAACTTCACACTTCTTAAGACTGGAGTGGTATCCTTCAAGGCCCCCGAGCCAGTGGAAACCACAACCCACGCTGCTGAAACCCTTACAAATGCCTTCTACGAGCACCTCCAGGAATGTATGGATCAAGCAATCCCTAATAAAATCAAGAACCTTTCCACCAAAGGCAGGCACCCGGTCTGGTGGACTCCAGCCATAAACAAACTCTACAACAAGAGGAGAAAGCTACTACATGACAGAGCAAAATCCCTAAATGGGAAGGCATCTCTGATCAATACTAGCAAAAAACTATGATCACTCATAAAATCATCCAAGGCCAACTTTGAGAGAAAAATCGCTAATGACACAAAAGACAATCATAAAGCCTTCTTTAGCTATGTTAGAAACCTGGGTGGAAACTCCCAGATATGCTCAGAATTAGTCCAAAATGATAAAAAAATCACTGAACCCACAGACATTGCCAACATACTGGCAGACAGGTTCAGTGCAAATTCCTCCTCCCAAAAAAGGAGAAATATCTATCCCACCAGAGTCTAGCCTCCCAAACATCTCAGATGCCCAGGTGAGAGCTGCTCTCTCTAAAGCAAAAAAAAAGCATCAATGGGACCGGACGGTGTCCCTGGCTGTGTGCTACACGAACTCAATGAGGAACTAAACCCACACATAAGGCTGCTGTTTAATCTTAGCCTTACTACAGGATAACGTGCTCAAAGAATGGCGTCTGCGGCAACTGTGGTCCCACTCCACAAAGGCGGTGCTTCTACGGACCCTGGAAATTACTGCCCCATAACCTTGACGAGCCTTGTCTGCAAAGCTATGTAGAGGATCATAATGGAACTCATAAATAAAGACATTGGGGACCTACAGACACTGGATCCTACCCAATTTGGCTTTGTCAAGGGCAGATCCTGCCTCTTGAACTTGGTCGACTTTTTCGAAACAGTCACTAAGGCCATTGATGAGGGTAAGGCAGTTCACACAGCCTACCTTGACCTAGCAAAAGCGTTCGACACACTACCCCACTCGGGCATCATAGAAAAGCTCACCAGCTTAGATGTAAACCCATATGTCACAAGATGGGTTGCAAACTGGCTCAAGGACAGAACACACAGGGTTAGAGTTGCTTGTGCTATGTCAGACTCTAAGCTGGTCACAAGCGGTGTCCCACAGGGCTCAGTCCTGGGCCCCCTCTTGTTCGGCATTTATTTTTCTGAAGTGCAGGCAAACATAGGGGGATTGTGGCTGACAAAATTTGCAGATGACTGCAAACTGGGCACCATAATTGACACTCCATCAGACACAGACATCCTCCAGAAAGGTCTCATAGAAATGGATAACTGGTGCCAGACCCATGGCCTTAAGCTAAATGCCAAAAAATGTACAGTCATACCCTTTGGGAAAAACAAGGTAACCCCTAATTACCACATAGGTGGTAATCCATTAAACACGGAAGAAGTTATCAGGGACCTGGGGACCCAAGTTGACAGTAACCTCTCTTTTGACACTCACATTACCAAATTGGTTAGGAAGACCTTCTACATTGCCCACCTGATCATGAAGGGATTCACATCCAGATCAGGAGAGGTCATTGTACCCCTGTACTCTTCACTTATCAGACCAATGATTGAGTACAACCCCCCATTCGGAATGTACCTTACCCGATACCTGCAGCAGTTGGAAAGACCCCAAAAGTTCCTCCCCAAAAGGATAAAGGGGCTCAAACATATGTCATACGATGCCCAACTGAAGAAACTCCAGCTCTATTCAGTCGCATACCGTCTGCTCAGAGGTGATCTGTGCCTGACATACAAGGCCATGTCCAACCCGAAATAAATGGACATGCTGCCCCTCAAAAATCCAAATCCACCAGAGCCACGAGAGCAAGAGACTTAAACCTCAACACAGATATAAATAGGACGTGCTGGAGGGACAGATTCATCACCCAGAGACTCCCTACACTATGGAACAGAATCCCAGTCCATGTGAGGCAGAGCCCCTCATTGACTCTGTTCAAGAGAAATCTTGACGAGTGGATGGGAGATCGTAGGTTTACCCCGGGAATCATCTCTGTATCACTGCTGGACAGAGGCACAGCAAACTAATGGGTATAGTATTCTCATCCTAAGGGGTGGTGAAAGCCACACACACTCTGGCTAGGCTTATAAATGCCCTAGGGCTGATAGCCTAGTATGAACCTATGAACCTATGAACCTATGTTGCTATGATAACCTCATAAATTTACTGTTGTAACAGGGTTTATTGTACCATATGTCCTATGAGGGATATGAAGTCAGTAACTTTCACGGCTGTCACCATCTACAGACTGCAATCCTCACACTACCTTCTGCAGTTCACGGATAGGTGCTCTGTGGGTAACATCTGAAAAAAAAAAGCACCGCACACTGACCAGTCTGCAGATGGCCCTACAGATGGGTGTTCCTCATAAACATTGCACTGACATGGCAGGTATGTAAACATGTAGCACAGCCATAACCACACACACCCTGTTAAACCAACATTACTCCAAATGCAGTATAGCAGCACTTACAGTCTGTATTCAGGTCAAGCACATCCCCCTCCTGTGTGCTGGCAGGTTTCCACAGTGTATGTTGTTTGAGGTAAACCCCAATCCATCTGAGATGCTGTTTGCCAAACAACAGATCGTGTTCCTGCTCACAGTGAATGAAAGTCCCAACACCAACATGATTTTCCTAGATATTGGTGTGTATTTCCTTGCAATTGGCTTTGGGAATGTTACCACAGCTGTTCCACATGCAATCAGCTAGAGGAGGGCTGAAATTCATCCAGAGACCATCAGCTGATTTTGAGCATCACTTAAAATGCACATGCTGCTGCTTAAGCAAAGCAGGTGTAAGTCTCCACAACCACCAGGGAGGGAGTAAGAGAAGCAGACAGAGGCACAGAAAAGCTAGGTAGGGGTGTGATAGTAATATTTACGCATGTTTGTGTCACACACCTACTAGTACAGGGTAACAAACCCCGATGACTTGTAGTGCTATCACATGTCCATGCAGTTAATGGATGTGCCACATAGGTTACATGTTGAGGAGCCCTCAGAACGTATATGTGATGGTGAGTGATATCTGTAACAGTGATATGGTAGCTATGTGATAGGTGTAGTACATGTGCCTGCCCGCAAGAACAGGTATCAGCGTCAATCAGCCACACTGTCACAGGGATGCACACACATTGCCACATTTGACAGGGGCAGGAATACAACTCATCAATTGCCACAACACAGTACTGTGCAGGCATCACATGAATCACAGAGGTCATACGTAGGTTATATGTGCAAAGGGTATTTGGAGGTGTCTGACATCAGACAGAATGCTTCAGTATGCCAATGAGGGTTGTAGTGAGTGTGAATGTGGTCATACGCATCATACCATACACCACACGCACAGACACGGGTGCCAGTACTGACATGCATGTGTGCACTGCTTCACGGGTGTGTTGTGGTTGGCAATGCCGGATGGCTATACAAGGCTAGGTGATGGGTATACCTTGGCATCAAGCCACATGACAATGGTCTGCATTGTGGCACAGGGGTATAGTGTCTGGAGTTCCCCACACAGGTGGGTATTGTATTCACCATCCAGTCACCTGGGTGACTATTTCATGTGATACAAAACAAAAAGTAACTAGCCGAACTGTTGAAATATAACAGAATGAACCAGGAATCCAGGACGCCAAAAAGAAATGCCAGTTGTAGCCAAAAGTACATAAAAACCATTTATTGTGAACAAAAGGTTTTAGCGCTTTCATCTCATTGTAGAGACTTCATCAGAAACAATGAACTGCTTTTAATTACACTTTATATAATCCTTGATGCATGATGTCACACCTTTAATTAAAACCTATTTAAAAAAACATACACCTAATAATAGAAAACTTGAAGTCTTGAAATTTATAGTAACCTAAATGTGTTGAATACAAACGTATTTAAAAATAGAAATGTGTATTATATGTATGTTGAACAAGTGATTATATTTAATAAATATTGGTACAAAGGATAAAATAAAAACATTGGTTGATTTAAAACTCATGAATAAATTCATTTATACACTACAATTTTAGTTCTATCAATGTTCTGCAAACTTGATTGTACATATGTATATTAGTTTTTGAATAAATATTTTGTGTTATAATTCTTGAAATAGCAATTAAATATTTCCTTTTTAATTTTCTATCAAAATATATATAAATATCTCAAATCCAGACTTTGCACACTTCAAATATTATTTGCCCTTTCAATTAATAAAGGTGTCAATGACACTGTTTCATTTAATCCTGGGGGAAACATAGAAGCCAATCTATATTGCCATTGGCTCTCCTTCTTTTTTAACAAATGTTTCCAGTCTCCACCTCTGTTGTCTATTTTAACAGTGTCCAAAATACCGAATGTAAATTTCCTAAATTCTGAGCAGGATATACTATGTTTGTATAAAGAATTAGTGTTCTTTTTATTCTTAATATCATTTAAATGTTCATATATCCTGCTCTTGAATGGTCTTTCAGTCTTGCCTACATAGAATTGTTGGCAAGTACAACATATAGCAAGGTATACCACTCCCTTGGTGTTACAATTACCATTTTGTAAATAAACTTTACTTTTCATAACATTGTTTAACCTAATAGTAGGTTCAACACAAATGTAGGAGCAATAGTTACACATTCCACATTTTTTTGTACCCCATATGTTTTGAAGGGTACTAGATTTTTTGTATTCTAAAAGTTGTTTCATGTTTGACCCTACTCTGTTGACAAAATTCGGTTTATTCCCCAATTTGTTATGTATACCATCATTGGATCTAAAAATATTCCAATTTCTTTGGAAAATGTTCCTAATAGCTGGGGTTCTTGTGTTATATGTTAAAACACAAGTAGTGTGATAATTTTTACTATTTCCCCTGTCCACCGTGTTGCTTTCATCAGAACCTAGTAGGGGAATGTATTTTTTACCCCATTGTTGATGTATGTTGTATAAGGTAGTGTTGATCAAATCCAAGGGATACCCTCTCTCTAAAAACATTTCCCTTAACACAATGAATTCTGATTCCAAATCTTCTAAATCTGAAGTCATCCTGGCAATTCTAATGGCTTGCCCTTTTATAATACTAACTTTTTGTGACATAGGATGACAACTATCGAAATGTAAATATGCATTACAAAATGTTTTCTTCCTGAATATTTTAGATTTGAACTGTCTTTTAGATATATCCTTGTATATACAAGTGTCTAGGAAATTGATATTCATGTTGTTATACTGAAAAGTAAAAGAGAGAAAGGTAGTGCTATTGTTGATGTAATTTATAAAATGATTAATGTCTTCTTCGCACCCCCCCCCATAAAATAAAAATATCATCCAAATATCGGAGGTATAATTTAATATGAGGCCAAAACGGTCCGTTGAAAACAAACTGTGTTTCCCAACCTAATAACACTAAATTAGAATATACCGGTGAACAATTAGCACCCATAGGAACACCAGTGACTTGTTGGTAAAATTTCCCCTCAAAACTTAAAAAGTTATTTTCAAGAACTATATTCATTAATTCACAAATTAATAAAATGTTATCATTTTCTAAATCTGAGTATTTAAAAAGTACTTCTTCAAACAAGTTCATTCCTTCTATTTTCGGAATGCATGTAAAAAGATCTCTTACATCTATAGTAAGGAATAAAACATTTTCCTCGAATAAATTTTGCTTAATACTTTTCAAAAATTCCCAGGAGTCTTTTAACAAATGTGGGGTCTTTTGTACCACATGTTGTATATGAAAATCAATGTATACAGATAGTGAATGTATTTTGGATCCCTTTGCTGCCACAATAGGCCTAAAAGGAGGCCTATAAATGTCCTTGTGTATTTTTGGGATCCCAAAAAATACCGGGATTTTGGGGTATTTTGTGAAAAGGAAGTCATATTCACTAGGACTGATTCTCTCCTCTACTAAGTATTCCTCCAAATAACTGTTGATTCTTATATACGAAATATTTATTTGATTTATAGAAGTTTGACAGTATGTGTTTTCATCTGCCAAAAGTGTTTTCATGGCGTTGGAATAGTTCTCACTTGTAAAAATAGCAATGCCCCCACCTTTATCTGGAACCATGATGCGAATACTTTTATCGTTTCTAAGATTACCTAGAAGACTGAATTCATTTTTAGTGAGGTTGTAGTGCTCAAACTTCTTATTCTGTTTGAATTCATTATACAAATCTTCCAAAACTAATTTTTCGTAAGTTTCTAATAAAGGATGTAGAGGTGGGTTGTAAATACTCTTCTTTTTTATTTTGTCAATAGTTTCTGTATAGTTTGTGTCATTCTCCTGTGTAGGTTCAAAAAGTAATTTTAGATTTAATTTTCTCACATAGAGTTTGAGAGCTTCTATATTTTCAACAAGGTCACCTGCATGAGTAGGAATAAACTTGATTCCTTTAGAAAAAAGGTTGAAATAGTCCTCTGAAATAACTAAGTCTGAATAATTATATATGGTAAAACCATCTTTCTTAAATATAATGTGCTCTACAGGTGCAATGAAATTGTTGTCATGGTTAGAAACTAATATGCATGCATTTGGTGTGGATACTGATTCCTTTTGTGGGGGTAATATGTTCTGTTGTATTCCCCTTTGTTGTTGTAATGCTGTGCCAGTCTCTCTGAGCGCCTGAGGGTTGGAAAATCCCTTTCATCCAAGTTATGAGTTTCCCTACCTTCTTCCACCCATTCTTCCATTTGTTCCGTGTAATGTACCCTGGAAGTGGGTGCATATCTAGGTGAATATCCCACACTTTCATGTCTTTGTTGTTGTTTGTTTATAAATTTGTTTCTATTAGGCATGGTGTAGGATAATTTGTGATTCTTATTTATATATGCAACATTGTCATGGTAGCTTTTCTGGTCCCTAATAATTTTTCTTTTTTTCTTTTGAAAAATGTTAAAACATCTATTTTCCACTTTGTCCAACATTTTAAAGTACATAGTACTATAGTGGGAAAATAATAAATCATTTCTAATAATGTTATCCAAACTTTGTACATGTTTTAAAACATTCTCTTTTTGTATTTCATAATAGTGTACTGTTTTGTTTAAAAGACCCAAACCAATTTCATTAAAAAAATCACAAAAATCATTAGTAATATCCTCTGAATATTCTATTCCAAAAGGAAACTTACATAATCTAAGCCCTTGTGGCACAATCTTTAACTCAATGCATTGTTTTAGATAGGCAATATCAATTTCCAAACTTTTAAATCTAAAAAGTCTCTTTTCCATGGAAAAAATTAGATCTTTTAATGAAGCCGTGTCATAATCTTTATCTATGTGTGGAACATTTTGAACATTAGAGCTAGAATTGTCACTAGAAATAAAACAAAATTTCTTAGAGAACACTTTGTCGAATCTATTAGTGGCTTCTTGTTGAGAAATTGTGACTGACCGGGAACTAGTTGTTACGCCCCCATTCTTATCATTTCTGTTCACCATATTGTCGTTCGAAAGTCTCTCTGTGCTGCCTAAAGGCAAAAAAACAGTACCTGTTTTCGGTCGAACAATGTCGTTGGTGTGAGAATTGTTTCCTGAATCTATAAGGATTGGTAAAGGACCCAAGTCGCAACGACAACCATTAGTAGCATCCTTTGTACCAGGAAGACGATCGGAATCCAGTTTGCTGCCAACACTCTCTTGAAAACCCTGTTTCTCCTTGTCGCAACTACTGTGAACCATCCTAACCTGGTTTCCCAAGTTGGGTTGAAGAACCGGAAGTCCCACACCGTTGGTGTGCTGTATACCGTATCCTGGAGGCACAAACACATTACGCTCACCCATAAAGGAATAATTATTTACTTCAACGTTGTTTGTAGGGGTTAGTAAATCCAAAAGTTTTGTGAGTTCACCTTTGAGTTGGGATATTTCTCCCCGTAGCTCTTTTATTTCAGCCCCATGATCCTCGGCAAGCGTGGTGTTTGAAAGGTTAAATTCCCCAGAGACATCCATGGTTCAAGAAACACCGATAACACCAATGATACAAAACAAAAAGTAACTAGCCGAACTGTTGAAATATAACAGAATGAACCAGGAATCCAGGAATCCAGGACGCCAAAAAGAAATGCCAGTTGTAGCCAAAAGTACATAAAAACCATTTATTGTGAACAAAAGGTTTTAGCGCTTTCATCTCATTGTAGAGACTTCATCAGAAACAATGAACTGCTTTTAATTACACTTTATATAATCCTTGATGCATGATGTCACACCTTTAATTAAAACCTATTTAAAAAAACATACACCTAATAATAGAAAACTTGAAGTCTTGAAATTTATAGTAACCTAAATGTGTTGAATACAAACGTATTTAAAAATAGAAATGTGTATTATATGTATGTTGAACAAGTGATTATATTTAATAAATATTGGTACAAAGGATAAAATAAAAACATTGGTTGATTTAAAAACTCATGAATAAATTCATTTATACACTACAATTTTAGTTCTATCAATGTTCTGCAAACTTGATTGTACATATGTATAGTAGTTTTTAAATAAATATTTTGTATTATAATTCTTGAAATAGCAATAAATTATTTCCTTTTTAATTTTCTATCAAAATATATAAATATCTCAAATCAAGACTATGCACACTTCAAATATTATTTGCCCTTTCAATTAATAAAGGTGTCAATGACACTGTTTCATTTAATCCCGGAGGAAACATAGAAGCCAATCTATATTGCCATTGGCTCTCCTTCTTTTTTAACAAATTTTTCCAGTCTCCACCTCTGTTGTCTATTTTATTAATTGAAAGGGCAAATAATATTTGTTCAACATACATATAATTATATTATATAATTATATAATTATATAAAGTGTAATTAAAAGCAGTTCATTGTTTCTGATGAAGTCTCTACAATGAGATGAAAGCGCTAAAACCTTTTGTTCACAATAAATGGTTTTTATGTACTTTTGGCTACAACTGGCATTTCTTTTTGGCGTCCTGGATTCCTGGATTCCTGGTTCATTCTGTTATATTTCAACAGTTTGACTATTTCATGTGGCCAATGCTGTGCTTTGCTTGCTATGTATGTGTTCCTTCGTCCATGATATGGACAGTGTTTGGGATGTGTTCACCTCCCACATGCATATACAGTGACATGTGGAACTGTACCTAGGGTGTCTGGCCCATGTTCTGTACACAGATCGTTATCATCAGATGTGCCAGTCCTGGATCATGTGGGGGGAACTGTTCATGGACAGCAGGTTGGCCCTGCACCTACATTGATAGCATGATACTGGTATTCCCTGGTGTCAGTGGCATCTGTCCATACCGGGCTTTTGTTTCAGGCATGTTACGTCCTTTGTGGGTCACATTTGATGGCACCACAGGTGTTGCAGATGTCCAGTGGGGAACATGGGGGAGGTGCACTGTTGGCATGTACATGCCTATTGGACTGATGGACAGAGAGCCATGCCCTTTATATCCCACTGCAATCACACCATGGTTACTATCAATGGGAAATATGCAGGGTACTACCAACATAGCGGCTGTTCGGCTGTTGCCTAGGCAAGTGTGTGTGTGTATGAGACATGGGTTGAGAGTGTACCCTGGGTAATACAAGGTTGCTAATGTTGTTCAGCTGGCATTGTCACATTTAGTGGTATAGATTTGCACCCCAGCCTCTTGACTATTTCACATCTGTTATCCCTGTATGGTGGATATTGTGATATATAGCCACTCCACATTAAGACCAGTTGTTACACACTCACAACCACCACCACACAGGATACAAATGACAAACAAAGACACACACACACACACACACACACACACACACACACACACACACACACACACACACACACACACATCTGTCATGCCTGGGATTAGAATTGCTACCTAACTAGTAGATTACACTTTAGCACTACACCATTATAGGACACGCCACAGAGATTACTGGAGTTCTCCTTCCCCAAAGGTGTATTTCACAGTGAATGACATCAGCAGGGATACCAAAGTAGAGCATTTGAATTGTAGCGAGTGTGACTAGCCTAAAATACATGTCTCCCTACACAAACATAGAAACACACGCAAAACATCCACAACTGCCATGTGTGGGGATAGAACCTCTACCAGAGGTCTATAGCACACTATTGCATGATGCTGTTATACGATGCACCATGGGGATTACTGGGGTGCCCTTTCCCCAAAGGTGTATTTCATAGTGAATGACATCAGCAGGATTGCCAAAGTAGAGCATTTAAATTGTAGTGAGTGTGACTAGCCTAAAATGCATTTCTCCTTACACAACCATAGAAACACACACAAAACATCCACAACTGTCATGTGTGGGGATAGAACCCCTAGCAGAGGTCTACATCACACTACAGCATGATACTGTTATAGGATGCACCATGGGGATTACTGGAGTTATCCTTCCTCAGAGGTGTATTTCACAGTGAATGACATGAGCAGGGATGCCAAAGTAGGTCATTTGAATTGTAGTGAGTGTGACTAGCCGAAAATGCATTGATTCCTACACAAACATAGAAACACACACACGTGCACACACACACACACACACACACACACACACACACACACACACACACACACAATTGCCAAGTCTGGGAGTAGAACTCCTAACTAACTATTTTATCACACTACAGTGGTAAGCAGTTATAGGATGTGCTAGAGAGATTATTGGGCTACAGCCTTCCCATAGTTGTAATTCTAGGTGGATGACATCAGCAGCCTTGCAAAAGTAGAGCATTCAAGTTTTAGGGAGTGGGACTACCCTAAAAACCATTGCTGTCTACACAGACAGAGTAAGACAGACAAACGCACACTTGCCATGTCTGGGATAAGAACTCCTACCTAAGTAATTTATCACACTACAGCAGTACACAGTTATAGGACACACTACGGAGATTACTTGGCTACAACCTTCCCAGAGATATATTTCTAGGTGGATGACATCAGCAGCCTTGCCAAAGTAGAACATTTGAGTTGTAGTGAGAGTGACTACCCTAAAAAGCATTGCCCTCTACACAAACAGAGACAGACACACACACACACACACACACACACACACACACACACACACACACACACACACAGTTGCCATGTCTGGGATTGGAACTCCTACCTAACTAGTTTATCACACTACAGCAGTACGCAGTTATGGGACGCGCCACAGAGATTACAGGGCTACAACTCTCCCACAGGTATATTTCACAGTGGATGACCTCAGCAGGCTTGTCATAGTAGGACTATGGGGAGGGCAGTGTGCATGCATGGGCCATAACCCATTCATCTAGAGGTTGACACACCACATGTGGGCACAAACAGGGTCATATTTCACAGATTTGTATACAGCTGCTAGATGACTACTTCCTTGTACAGTCATGTTGCACAGCTAGCTCATGCAAAAACACCACTCCACGAACAAACTCACCAAAGAAAGAAAAAAAGAAAAAAACACAATGAACAACTGGAAAAATGGTCAGAATCCACTTTTACTGTGTTCATAGTACTTTGGCATCAAGCCTTCCAGGGAACAATCATTCACAAGAATGGTGTACTTTATATACATTTCACTACATTCTTTATTCAATTAAATTATACAATAATTGATCAATTAATCAGTGGGTCAAGAAAATTAAAATCTAAAATGCATCCTGAGCAGAAAAATACTTCAGAAACATTCAAAGTGCATCAAAGCATATAAAGTGCAACCCCTTACATTCCTATAACATTTAACATTATAATTTAAGAAGTTAATACAAAAGCACTTATGTATCTCTAGATTAACAAATACTAACACATTTTGCACTGCAATGGTTGATCAATTAATCGGAGTCAAGAAAATTTAAATCCAAAGTGCATCCTGAGCAATTAAAATGCTTATAAACATTTAAAGTGCATCAAAAAACTTTTAAAATGCAAGTTCAAACAAAAGCACTTATACATCTTTAGATTAACAAATACTAAAACATTTTGCCCTACAATAGTTGATCAATTAGTCAGTGAGTGAAGAAAATTTAAATCTAAAGTGCATTCAGACCAATTAAAGTGCTTCTGAAACATTTAAAGTGCATCAAACATTTTTTTAAAATGCAACTCCTTACATTCCTATTGCATTTAACTTAATAGTTTAAGAGGTTCTTGTCAATGCACTTATACATCTTTAGATTAACAAATGCGTAAATATTTAAATATTTTACCCTATACATATAAATCACTAATTCTATATGTCTATGCATTTATAAAATAATGCATACTGAAACATTGCATCCTATAAATGTAAATCTAACTCCATATTAAGCCCACAGGGTCACAAAGTTCCAAAATTAATACTATATTGTGATATTGAGAAAAATAAGTGTTTTATTCTAATTTTTTGCCTGCATTTTGATTTAATATCTTTGTAATCTGTACAACTGTACTTCTTCTTCTTCTTCTTCTTCTTCTTCTTCTTCTTCTTCTTCTTCTTCTTGTGTGTTATAGCTGTATATCTTAGTGTTGAGCTCAGTTGTAGTGAAATCCTTTGTCTGGAGGACTTGTCTGTTTTCTTAGTGGCAGCCAGTTTTCAGAACTAGTTTCATCTGGCCACAGTATTCCTGCATCTGTATCTTTTGGTTTCTGTCCTGTGTTTTAAATCAGATATGCCTATTGCTCGGGCTGCTGCAGAGAGATTGACCTACTGCCAGCTGTGATATTGAGAAAATATAAGTGTTTATGCTCAGTTTTTGTATGCATTTTGATTTAATATCTCTGTGATATGTACAACTGTACTTATTCTTCTTCTTGTGTGTTATAGCTGTATATCTTAGTGTTGACCTCAGTTGTAGTGAACTCCTTTGTCTGGAGGCTCTGTCTGTTTTCTTAGTGGCAGTAAGTTTTCAGAACATGTTTCATTCGGCCAAAGTGTTCCAGCATCTGTATTTTTTAGTTTCTGTCCTTTGTTTTAAATCAGATATACCTGTTGCTCAGGCTGCTGCAGAGAGGTTGACCTACTGCCAGCTATGATATTGAGAAAAGATAAGTGTTTATTCCCATTTTTTGTCTGCATTTTGATTTAATATCTCTGTAATCTGTGCAACTGTACTTATTCTTCTTCTTGTGTGTCATAGCTGTATATCTTAGTGTTGACCTCAGTTGTAGTGAAAATCTTTGTCTGGAGGCCTTGTCTGTTTTCTTAGTGGCAGTAAGTTTTCAGAACTGGTTTCATCCATCCAAAGTATTCCTGCAACTGTATTGCTTGGTTTCTATCCTTTGATTTAAATCAGATCTACTTGCTGTTCAGGCTGCTGCAGTTAGATTGACTTACTGCCAGCTGTGAAATTGAGTAAAGATAAGTGTTTATTCTCATTTTTTGACTGCATTTTGATTTAATATCTCTGCAATCTGTACAACTGTACTTCTTCTTCTTGTGTGTTATAGCTGTATATCTTAGTGTTGACCTCAGTTGTAGTGAAATCCTATGTCTGAAGGCCTTGTCTATTTTCTTAGTGGCGGTAAGTTTTCAGAACTGGTTTTATCCAGCCAAAGTATTCCTCCATCTGTATTGTTTGGTTTCTGTCCTGTGTTTTAAATCAGATATACCTGTTGATCAGGCTGCTGCAGAGAGATTGACCAACTGCCAGTTGTGATATTGAGACAAGATAAGTGTTTATTCTCATTTTTTTGTCTGCATTTTGATTCAATATCTCTGTAATCTGTACAACTGTACTTATTATTCTTGTTGTGTGTTATAGCTGTACATCTTAGTGTTGACCTCAGTTGTAGTGAAATCCTTTGTCTGGAGGCCTTGTCTGTTTTCTTAGTGGCAGTAAGTTTTCAGAACTAGTTTCATCCGGCCAAAGTATTCCTGCTTTGGTTTTGTTTTGTTTCTGTCCTCTGTTTTAAATCAGACATACCTGTTGCTCAGGTTGCTGAAGAGAGATTGGCCTACTGCCAGCTGTGATACTGAGAAAAGATAGGAGTTTATTCTCATTTTTTGACTGCATTTTGATTTAATATCTCTGTAGTCAGTACAACTGTACTTATACTTCTTCTTGTGAATTATAGCTGTATATCTTAGTGTTGAACTCAGTTGTATTGAAATCCATTGTCTGGAGGCCATGTCTGTTTTCTTAGTGGCAGTACGTTTTCAGGATTAGTTTCATCTGGCCAAAGTATTCCTGCATCTGTATTGTTTGGTTTCTGTCTTGTGTTTTAAATCAGATATACCTGTTGCTCAGGCTGCTGCAGAAAGATTGACCTACTGCCAGCTGTGATATTGAGACAAAATAAGAGTTTATTCTCATTTTTGTCTGCATTTTGATTTAATATCTCTGTAATCTGTACAACGGTACTTATTCTTCTACTTGCATGTTATAGCTGTATATCTTATTGTTGACCTCAGTTGTAGTGAACTCCTTTGTCTGGAGGCTTTGTCTGTTTTCTTAGTGGCAGTAAGTTTTCAGAACTAGTTTCATTCGGCCAAAGTATTCCTGCATCTGTATTTTTTGGTTTCTGTCCTTTGTTTTAAATGAGATATATCTGTTGCTCATGCTGCTGCAGAGAGATTGACCTACTGCCAGCTGTGATATTGAGAAACGATTAGTGTTTATTCTCATTTCTTGTTTGCATTTGGATTTAATATCACTGTAATCTGTACAACTGTACTTATTCTTCTAGTGTGTTATAGCTGTATATCTTAGTGTTGACCTCAGTTGTAGTGAAATAATTTGTCTGGGGGGCTTGTCTGTTTTCTTAGTGGCAGTAAGTTTTCAGAACAAGGTTCATTCGGCCAAATTATTCCCGCATCTGTATTTTTTGGTTTCTGTCTATTGTTTTAAATCAGATATACCTGTTGTTCAGGCTGCTGCAGAGAGATTGACCTACTGCCAGCTGTGATATTGAGAAAAGATAAGTGTTTATTCTCATTTTTTTGTCTGCATTATAATTTAATATCTCTGTACTCTGTGCATCTGTACTTATTATTCTTCTTGTGTGTTATAGCTGTATATCTTAGTGTTGACCTCAGTTATAATGAAAATCTTTGTCTGGAGGCCTTGTCTGTTTTCTAAGTGGACGGTAAGTTTTCAGAACTGTTTTCATACAGCCAGAGCATTCCTGCAACTGTATTGCCATGTTTCTGTCCTTTGTTTTAAATCAGATATACATGTTGCTCAGGCTGCTGCAGAGAGATTGACCTACTGCCAGCTGTAATATTGAGAAAAGATAAGTGTTTATTCTCATGTTTTGACTACATTTTGATTTAATATCTCTGTAATTTGTACAACTGTACTTATTCTTCTTGTTGTGTGTTATAGCTGTATATCTTAGTGTTGACCTCAGTTGTAGTGAAATGCTTTGTCTGGAGGCCTTGTTTGTTTTCTTAGTGGCAGTAAGTTTTCAGAACTGGATTTATCCGGCCAAAGTATTGCTGCATATGTATTGTTTCATTTCTGTCCTGTGTTTTAAATCAGATATACCTGTTGCTCAGGCTGCTGCAGAGAGATTGACCTACTTACAGCTGTGATATTGAGAAAATATAAGTGTTTATTCTCATTGTTGACTGCATTTTGATTTAATATATCTGTAATCTGTACAACTGTACTTATTAATCTTCTTGTGTGTTATAGCTGTATATCTTAGTGTTGACATCAGTTGTAGTGAAATCCTTTGTCTGGAGGCCTTGTCTGTTTTCTTAGTGGCAGTAAGTTTTCAGAACTGGATTTATCCGGCCAGAGTATTCCTGCATCTGTATTGTTTGGTTTCTCTCTTGTGTTTTAAATCAGATATACCTGTTGCTCAGGCTGCTGCAGAGAGATTGACCTACTTACAGCTGTGATCCTGAGAAAATATAAGTGTTTATTCTCATTTTTGTCTGCATTTTGATTTAATATCTCTGTAATCTGTACAACTGTACTTATTCTTCTTCTTGCATGTTATAGCTGTATATCTTAGTGTTGGCATCAGTTGTAGTGAAATCCTTTGTCTGGAGGCCTTGTCTGTTTTCTTAGTGGCAATAAGTTTTCAGGAGTAGTTTCATCTGGCCAAAGTATTCCTGCATCTGTATTATTTGGTTTCTGTCTTGTGTTTTAAATCAGATATACCTGTTGCTCAGGCTGCTGCAGAGAGATTGACTTACTGCCAGCTGTGATATTGAGACAAGATAAGTGTTTCTTCTCATTTTTTGTCTGCATTTTGATTTAATATCTCTGTAATCTGTACAGCTGTACTTATTCTTCTACTTGTGTGTTATAGCTGTATATCTTAGTGCTGTCCTCAGTTGTATTGAAATCCTTTGACTGGAGGCCTTGCTGTTTTCTTAGTGGAAGTAAGTTTTCAGAACTAGTTTCATCCGGCCAAAGTATTCCTGCATCTGTATTGTTTGGTTTCTGTCCTCTGTTTTAAATCAGATATACCTGTTGTGCAGGCTGCTGCAGAAAGATTGACCTACTGCCAGCTGTGATATTGAAAAAAGATAAGTGTTCATTCTATGTTTTTTGTCAGAATTTTGATTTAGTATCTCTGTTATCTGTACAACTGTTCTTATTCTTCTTCTTGTGTGTTATAGCTGTGTATCTTAGTGTTGACCTCAGTTGTAGTGAAATGCTTTATCCGGAGGCCTTGTCTGTTTTCTTAGTGGCAGAAAGTTTTCAGAACTAGTTTCATCCAGCCAAAGTATTCCTACATTTGCATTGTTTGGTTTCTGTCCTGTGTTTTAAATCAGATATACCTGTTGCTCAGGCTGCTGCAGTGAGATTGACCTACTTCCAACTGTGATATTGAGAAAAGATTAGTGTTTATTCTCATTTCTTGTCTGCATTTTGATTTAATATCTCTGTAATCTGTACAACTGTACTTATTCTTCTTCTTGTGTGTTATAGCTGCATATCTTAGTGCTGACATCAGTTGTAGTGAACTCCTTTGTCCTGAGGCCTTGTCTGTTTTCTTAGTGACAGTAAGTTTTCAGGGCTAGTTTCATCTGGCCAAAGTATTCCTGCATCTGTATTGTTTGGTTTCTCTCTTGTGTTTTAAATCAGACATACATGCTGCTCAGGCTGCTACAGAGAGATTGTCCTACTGCCAGCTGTGATATTGAGACAAGATAAGTGTTTCTTCTCATTTTTTGACTGCATTTTGATTTAATATCTCTGTAATCTGTACAACTGTACTTATTCTTCTTCTTGTGTGTTATAGCTGTATATCCTAGTGTTGACCTCAGTTGTGGTGAATTCCTTTGTCTGGAGGCCTTGTCTGTTTTCTTAGTGGCTGTAAGTTTGCCGAAATAGTTTCATCCGGCCAAAGTATTCCTGCATCTGTATTGTTTGGTTTCTGTCCTCTGTTTTAAATCAGACATACCTGTTGCTCAGGCTGCTGCAGAGAGATTGACCTACTTACAGCTGTGATATTGAGAAAATATAAGTGTTTATGCTCAGTTTTTGTTTCCACAGTGTATGTTGTTTGAGGTAAACCCCAATCCATCTGAGATGCTGTTTGCCAAACAACAGATCGTGTTCCTGCTCACAGTGAATGAAAGGCTCAACACCAACTTGATTTTCCTAGATATTGGTGTGTGTTTCCTTGCAATTGGCTTTGGGAATGTTACCACAGCTGTTCCACATGCAATCAGCTAGAGGAGGGCTGAAATTCATGCAGAGACCATCAGCTGATTTTAAGCATCACTTAAAATGCACATGCTGCTGCTTAAGCAAAGCAGGTGTAAGTCTCCACAACCACCAGGGAGGGAGTAAGAGAAGCAGACAGAGGCACAGAAAAGCCAGGTAGGGGTGTGATAGTAAAATTTTCCCATGTTTGTGTCACACACCTACTAGTACAGGGTAACAAACCCCGATGACTTGTAGTGCTATCACATGTCCATGCAGTTAATGGATGTGCCACATAGGTTACATGTTGAGGAGCCCTCAGAACGTATATGTGATGGTGAGTGATATCTGTAACAGTGATATGGTAGCTATGTGATAGGTATAGTACATGTGCCTGCCCGCATGAACAGGTATCAGCGTCAATCAGCCACACTGTCACAGGGATGCACACACATTGCCACATTTGGCAGGGCCAGGAATACAACTCATCAATTACCACAACACAGTACTGTGCAGGCATCACATGAATCACAGAGGTCATACGTAGTTTATATGTGCAAAGTGTATTTGGAGGTGTCTGACATCAGACAGAATGCTTCAGTATGCCAATGAGGGTTGTAGTGAGTGTGAATGTGGTCATACGCATCATACACCACACGCACAGACATGGGTGCCAGTACTGACATGCATGTGTGCACTGCTTCACGGGTGTGTTGTGGTTGGCGATGCCGGATGGCTATACAAGGCTAGGTGATGGGTATACCTTGGCATCAAGCCACATGACAATGGTCTGCATTGTGGCACAGGGGTATAGTGTCTGGAGTTGCCCACACAGGTGGGTATTGTATTCACCATCCATTCACCTGGGTGACTATTTCATGTGGCCAATGCTGTGCTTTGCTTGCTATGTATGTGTTCCTTCATCCATGATATGGACAGTGTTTGGGATGTGTTCACCTCCCACATGCATATACAGTGACATGTGGAACTGTACCTAGGGTGTCTGGCCCATGTTCTGTACACAGATCGTTATCATCAGATGTGCCAGTCCTGGATCATGTGGAAGGAACTGTTCATGGACAGCAGGTTGGCCCTGCACCTACATTGATAGCATGATACTTGTATTCCCTGGTATCAGTGGCATCTGTCCATACAGGGCTTTTGTTTCAGGCATGTTACGTCCTTTGTGGGTCACATTTGATGGCACCACAGGTGTTGCAGATGTCCAGTGGGGAACATGGGGGAGGTGCACTGTTGGCATGTACATGCCTATTGGACTGATGGACAGAGAGCCATGCCCTTTATAGCCCACTGCAATCACACCATGGTTACTATCAGTGGGAAATATGCAGGGTACTACCAACATAGCGGCTGTTCGGCTGTTGTCTAGGCAAGTGTGTGTGTGTATGAGACATGGGTTGAGAGTGTACCCTGAGTAATACAAGGTTGCTAACGTTGTTCAGCTGGCATTGTCACATTTAGTGGTATAGATTTGCACTCCAGCCTCTTGACTATTTCACATCTGTTATCCCTGTATGGTGGATATTGTGATAAATATATCCACTCCACATTAAGACCAGTTGTTACACACTCACAACCACCACCACACAGGATACAAATGACAAACACACACACACACACACACACACACACACACACACACACACACACACACACACACACATCTGTCATGTCTGGGATTAGAATTGCTATCTAACTAGTAGATTACACTTTAGCACTACACCATTATAGGACACGCCACAGAGATTACTGGAGTTCTCCTTCCCCAAAGGTGTATTTCACAGTGAATGACATCAGCAGGGATGCCAAAGTAGAGCATTTGAATTGTAGCGAGTGTGACTAGCCTAAAATACATGTCTCCCTACACAAACATAGAAACACACGCAAAACATCCACAACTCACATGTGTGGGGATAGAACCTCTACCAGAGGTCTATAGCACACTATTGCATGATGCTGTTATAGGATGCACCATGGGGATTACTGGGGTGCCCTTTCCCAAAAGGTGTATTTCATAGTGAATGACATCAGCAGGATAGCCAAAGTAGAGCATTTAAATTGTAGTGAGTGTGACTAGCCTAAAATGCATTTCTCCTTACACAAACATAGAAACACACACAAAACATCCACAACTGTCATGTGTGGGGATAGAACCCCTAGCAGAGGTCTACATCACAATACAGCATGATACTGTTATAGGATGCACCATGGGGATTACTGGTGTTATCCTTCCTCAGAGGTGTATTTCACAGGGAATGACATGAGCAGGGATGCCAAAGTAGGTCATTTGAATTGTAGTGAGTGTGACTAGCCTAAAATGCATTGATTCCTACACAAACATAGAAACACACACACACACACACATGCACACACACACACACACACACACACACACACACACACACACACACACAATTGCCAAGTCCGGGAGTAGAACTCCTACCTAACTATTTTTGGCTTAAGGACAGAACCCACAGGGTTAGAGTTGCTGGCGCTGTGTCAGACTCCAAGCCGGTCACAAGTGGTGTCCCACAGGGCTCGGTCCTTGGCCCCCTATTGTTTGGCATCTACTTCTCAGAAGTACAGGCCAACATGGGAGGACATTGGCTGACAAAGTTTGCAGATGACTGCAAACTGGGCACCATAGTGGAAAGTGCATCGGACACGGATATCCTTCAGAAGGGACTCACGGAAACAGATAGCTGGTGCCAGAGCCATGGCCTGAAGTTAAATGCCAAAAAATGTATAGTCATACCCTTCGGGAAAAACAAGGTAACCCCAAGCTACCATATAGGTGGCAATCCACTAAGCACAGAAGAGGTTATCAGGGACCTGGGGACCCAGGTTGACAGTGGCCTTTTCTTTGACACTCAGATTGCTAAAGTGGTTAGAAAGACCTTCTACATTGCCCACCTGATCATGAAGGGATTCACATCCAGATCTAGTGAGGTCATTGTTCTGTACTCTTCACTTATCAGACCAATGATCGAGTACAATGCCCCATTCGGGATGTATCTCACCCGACATCTGCAGCAATTGGAGAGACCCCAAAAGTTCCTCACCAAAAGGATAAAGGGACTCCAAAATCTGTCATATGCTGCCAGATTGAAGAAACTCAGCTCTATTCAGTCGCATACCGCCTGCTCAGAGGTGACATGTGCCTGACATACAAGGCGATGTCCAACCGGAATTAATGGACATGCTCCACCTCAAAAAATCCAAATCCACCAAAACCACTAGAGCAAGCGACTTAAACCTTAGCACGGATATAAATAGGACATGCTGGAGGGATAGATTTATCACTCAGAGACTCCTATGCTGTGGAATAAAATCCCGGTCCATGTGAGGCAGAGCACCTCGCTGACTCTGTTCAAGAGAAATCTAGACCTGTGGATGGGAGATCGTAGGTTTACCCCGGGAATCATCTCTGGGTCACTGCTGGACAGAGGCACAACAAACTAATGGGCACAGTATTTTTTTCATATAAGGGGTGGCGTAAGCCACAATAATTTGGGCTAGGCTTATAAATGCCTTAGGGCAGATAGCCTAGTATAAACCTATGAACCTATGAACCTATGAACCTATCACACTACAGTGGTAAGCAGTTATAGGATGTGCTACAGAGATTATTGGGCTACAGCCTTCCCATAGTTGTATTTCTAGGTGTATGACATCAGCAGCCTTGCAAAAGTAGAGCATTCAACTTTT
>NC_056727.1:38933690-39066381 GCF_019279795.1 Protopterus annectens | reverse complement strand
AGCCTGAGCAACAGGTATGTCTGATTTAAAACAGAGGACAGAAACTAAACAAAACCAAAGCAGGAATACTTTGGCCGGATGAAACTAGTTCTGAAAACTTACTGCCATTAAGAAAACAGACAAGGCGTCCAGACAAAGGATTTCACCACAACTGAGGTCAACACTAAGATATACAGCTATAACACACAAGAAGAATAATAAGCACAGTTGCACAGATTATAGAGATATTAAATCAAAATGCAGACAAAAAAATGAGAATAAACACTTATCTTGTCTCAATATCACAACTGGCAGTAGGTCAATCTCTCTGCAGCAGCCTGATCAACAGGTATATCTAATTTAAAACACAAGACAGAAACCAAACAATACAGATGAAGGAATACTTTGGCCAGATGAAACTAGTCCTAAAAACTTACTGCCACTAAGAAAACAGACACGGCCTTCAGTCTAAGGATTTCACTACAACTGATGTCAACACTAAGATATACAGCTATAACACACAAGAAGATGAACAAGTACAGTTGTACAGATTACAGGGATATTAAATAAAAATGCAAACAAAAATGAGAATAAACACTTATATTTTCTCAGGATAACAGCTGTAAGTATGTCAATCTCTCTGCAGCAGCCTGAGCAACAGGTATATCTGATTTAAAACACAAGAGAGAAACCAAACAATACAGATGCAGGAATACTCTGGCAGGATAAATCCAGTTCTGAAAACGTACTGCCACTAAGAAAACAGACAAGGCCTCAAGACAAAGGATTTCACTACAACTGAGGTAACACTAAGATATACAGCTATAACACACAAGAAGAAGAATACGTACAGTTGTACAGATTACACAGATAGTAAATCAAAATGCAGTGAAAAATGAGACTAAACACTTATCTTTTCTCAATATCACAACTGGCAGTAGGTCAATCTCTCTGCAGCAGCCTGAGCAACAGGTATATCTGATTTAAAACACAGGACAGAAACCAAACAATACAGATGCAGTAATACTTTGGCCGGATAAATCCAGTTCTGAAAACTTACTGCCACTAAGAAAACAGACAAGGTCTCCAGACAAAGGATTTCACTACAACTGAGGTCAACACTAAGATATACAGCAATAACACACAAGAAGAAGAAGTACAGTTGTACAAATTATAGAGATATTAAATCAAAATGCAGTCAAAAATGAGAATAAACACTTATCTTTTCTCAATATTACAGCTGCCAGCAGGTCAATCTCTCTGCAGCAGCCTGAGCAACAAGTATATCTGATTTAAAACAAAGGACAGAAACCAAGCACTACAGTTGCAGGAATACTTTGGCTGGATGAAACCAGTTCTGAAAACCTACAGCCACTAAGAAAACAGACAAGGCCTCCAGACAAAGATTTTCATTACAACTGAAGTCAACAAAAGATATACAGCTATAACACACAAGAAGAAGAATAAGTACAGATGTACAGAGTACATAGATATTAAATTAAAATGCAGACAAAAAATGAGAATAAACACTTACCTGTTCTCAATATCACAGCTGGCAGTAGGTCAATCTCTCTGCAGCAGTCTGAGCAACAGGTATATGTGATTTAAAACACTAGACAGAAAACAAAAAATACAGATGCAAGAATACTTTGGCCGGATGAAACTTGTTCTGAACACTTACTGCCACTAAGAAAACAGACAAGGCCTCCAGAGAAATTGTTTCACTACAACTGAGGTCAACACTAACATATATAGCTATAACACACAAGAAGAAGAATAAGTACAGTTGTACAGATTACAGAGATATTAAATCAAAATTCAAACAAGAAATGAGAATAAACACTTATCTATTCTCAATATCACATCTGGCAGTAGGTCAATCTCTCTGCAGCAGCCTGAGCAACAGGTATATCTGATTTAAAACAAAGGACAGAAACCAAAAAATACAGATGCAGGAATACTTTGGCCGAATGAATCTAGTTCTGAAAACTTACTGCCACTAAATAAACAGACATGGCCTCCAGGCAAAGGATTTCACCACAACTGAGGTGAACACTAAGATATACAGCTATAACACACAAGAAGAAGAATAAGTACAGTTGTACAGATTACAGAGATATTACATCAAAATGCAGACAAAAATGAGAATAACACTTATCTTGTCTCAATATCACAGCTGGCATTAGGTCAATCTCTCTGCAGCAGCCTGAGCAACAGGTATATCTGATTTAAAACACAAGAAAGAAACCAAACAATACAGATGCAGGAATACTTTGGCCAGATGAAACTAGTCCTGAAAACGAACTGCCATGAAGAAAACAGACAAGGCCTCCAGACAAAGGATTTCACTACAACTGATGTCAACACTAAGATATACAGCTATAACACACAAGAAGATGAATAAGTACAGTTGTACAGATTACAGAGATATTAAATCAAAATGCAGTCAACAATGAGAATAAACACTTATATTTTCTCAATATCACAGCTGTAGGTAGGTCAATCTCTCTACAGCAGCCTGAGCAACAGGTATATCTGATTTAAAACACAGGACAGAAAACAAACAATACAGATGCAGGAATACTTTGGCCGGATGAAACTAGTTCTGAAAACTTACTGCCACTAACAAAACAGCAAGGCCTCCAGACAAAGGATTTCAATACAACTGAGGTCAACACTAAGATACACAGCTATAACACACAAGAAGAATAATAAAAACAGTTGTACAGGTTACAGAGATACTAAATCAAAATTCAGACAAAAAAAAATAGAATGAACACTTATCTTTTCTCAATATCACAGCTGGCAGTAGGTCAATCTCTCTGCAGCAGCCTGCGCAACAGGTATATCTGATTTAAAACAGGGGACAGAAACCAAACAATACAGATGCAGAAGTACTTTGGCCGGATGAAACTAGTTCTGAAAACTTACTGCCACTAAGAAAACAGCAAGGCCTCCAGACAAAGGATTTCAATACAACTGAGGACAGCACTAAGATATACAGCTATAACACACAAGTAGAAGAATAAGTACAGCTGTACAGATTACAGAGATATTAAATCAAAATGCAGACATAAAATGAGAATAAACACTTATCTTGTCTCAATATCACAGCTGGCAGTAAGTCAATCTCTCTGCAGCAGCCTGAGCAACAGGTATATCTGATTTAAAACACAAGACAGAAACCAAATAATACAGATGCAGGAATACTTTGGCCAGATGAAACTACTCCTGAAAACTTATTGCCACTAAGAAAACAGACAAGGCCTCCAGACAAAGGATTTCACTACAACTGATGCCAACACTAAGATATGCAGCTATAACATGCAAGAAGAAGAATAAGTACAGTTGTACAGATTACACAGATAGTAAATCAAAATGCAGTGAAAAATGAGACTAAACACTTATCTTTTCTCAATATCACAACTGGCAGTAGGTCAATCTCTCTGCAGCAGCCTGAGCAACAGGTGTATCTGATTTAAAACACAAGAGAGAAACCAAACAATGCAGATGCAGGAATACTCTGGCCCGATAAATCCAGTTCTGAAAACTTACTGCCACTAAGAAAACAGACAAGGCCTCCAGACAAAGGATTTCACTACAACTGATGTCAACACTAAGATATACAGCTATAACACACAAGAAGATGAATAAGTACAGTTGTACAGATTACAGAGATATTAAATCAAAATGCAGTCAACAATGAGAATAAACACTTATATTTTCTCAATATCATAGCTGTAACTTGGTCAATCTCTCTGCAGCAGCCTGAGCAACAGGTATATCTGATTTAAAACACAGGACTGAAACCAAACAATACAGATGCAGGAATACTTTGGCCGGATAAATCCAGTTCTGAAAACTTACTGCCACTAAGAAAAGAGACAAGGCCTCCAGACAAAGGGTTTCACTAAAGCTGAGGTCAACACTAAGATATACAGCTATAACACACAATAAGAAGAATAAGTACAGTTGTAGAAATTACAGAGATATTAAATCAAAATGCAGTCAAAAATGAGAATAAACACTTATCTTTTCTATATATTACAGCTGGCAGTAGGTCAATCTCTCTGCAGCAGCCTGAGCAGCAAGTATATCTGATTTAAAACAAATGACAGAAACCAAGCAATACAGTTGCAGGAATACTTTGGCTGGATGAAACCAGTTCTGAAAACCTACGGCCACTAAAAAAACACACAAGGCCTCCAGACAAAGATTTTCATTACAACTGAAGTCAACACTAAGATATACAGCTATAACACACAAGAAGAAGAATAAGTACAGATGCACAGAGTACATAGATATTAAATTAAAATGCAGACAAAAAATGAGAATAAACACTTATCTTTTCTCAATATCACAGCTGGCAGTAGGTCAATCTCTCTGCAGCAGCCTGAGCAACAGGTATATGTGATTTAAAACACTAGACAGAAACCAAAAAATACAGATGCAAGAATACTTTGGCCGGATGAAACTTGTTCTGAAAACTTACTGCCACTAAGAAAACAGACAAGGCCTCCAGATAAATTATTTCACTTCAACTGAGGTCAACACTAACATATATAGCTATAACACACAAGAAGAAGAATAAGTACAGTTGTACAGATTAGAGAGATATTAAATCAAAATGCAAACAAGAAATGAGAATAAACACTTATCTTTTCACAATATCACAGCTGGCAGTAGGTCAATCTCTCTGCAGCAGCCTGAGCAACAGGTATATCTGATTTAAAACAAAGGACAGAAACCAAACAATACAGATGCAGGAATAATTTGCCCAGATGAAACTAGTCCTGATAACGTACTGCCACTAAGAAAACAGACAAGGCCTCCAGACAAAGGATTTCACTACAACTGATGTCAACACTAATATACACAGCTATAACACACAAGAAGATGAATAAGTACAGTTGTACAGATTACAGATATATTAAATCAAAATTCAGTCAACAATGAGAATAAACACTTATATTTTCTCAATATCACAGCTGTTAGTAGGTCAATCTCTCTGCAGCAGCCTGAGCAACATGTATATCTGATTTAAAACACAAGGCAGAAACCAAATAATACAGATGCAGGAATACTTTGGCCAGATGAAACTAGTCCTGAAAACTTACTGCCACTAATAAAACAGACAAGGCCTTCAGACACAGGAATTCACTACAACTGATGTCAACACTAAGATATACAGCTATAATACGTAAGAAAAAGAATAAGTACAGTTGCACAGATTACAGAGATATTAAATCAAAATGCAGACAAAAATGAGAATAAACACTTATATTTTCTCAATATCACAGCTGTAAGTAGGTCAAGCTCTCTGCAGAAGCCTGAGCAACAGGTATGTCTGATTTAAAACAGAGGACAGAAACCAAACAATACAGATGCAGGAATACTTTGGCCGGATGAAACTATTTCTGAAATCGCACTGCCACTAAAAAAAACAGACAAGGCCTCCAGACAAATGATTTCACTGCAACTGAGGTCAACACTAAGATATACAGCTATAACACACTAGAAGAATAAGTACAGTTGTACAGATTACAGTGATATTAAATCCAAATGCAAACAAGAAATGAGAATAAACACTAATTGTTTCTCAATATCACAGCTGGCAGTAGGTCAATCTCTCTGCAGCAGCATAAGCAACAGGTATATCTGATTTAAAACAAAGGACAGAAACCAAAAAATACAGATGCAGGAATACTTTGGCCGAATGAAACTAGTTCTGAAAACGTACTGCCACTAAGAAAACAGACAAGGCCTCCAGACAAAGGAGTTCACTACAACTGAGGTCAACAATAAGATATACAGCTATAACACACAAGTAGAAGAATAAGTACCATTGTACAGATTAAAGAGATATTAAATCAAAATGCAGTCAAAAATGAGAATAAACTCTTATTTTTTCTCAGTATCACAACTGGCAGTAGGCCAATCTCTCTTCAGCAACCTGAGCAACAGGTATGTCTGATTTAAAACAGAGGACAGAAACAAAACAAAACCAAAGCAGGAATACTTTGGCTGGATGAAACTAGTTCTGAAAACTTACTGCCATTAAGAAAACAGACAAGGCGTCCAGACAAAGGATTTCACCACAACTGAGGTCAACACTAAGATATACAGCTATAACACACAAGAAGAATAATAAGCACAGTTGCACAGATTATAGAGATATTAAATCAAAATGCAGACAAAAAAATGAGAATAAACACTTATCTTGTCTCAATATCACAACTGGCAGTAGGTCAATCTCTCTGCAGCAGCCTGATCAACAGGTATATCTAATTTAAAACACAAGACAGAAACCAAACAATACAGATGCAGGAATACTTTGGCCAGATGAAACTAGTCCTAAAAACTTACTGCCACTAAGAAAACAGACACGGCCTTCAGTCTAAGGATTTCACTACAACTGATGTCAACACTAAGATATACAGCTATAACACACAAGAAGATGAACAAGTACAGTTGTACAGATTATAGGGATATTAAATCAACATGTAGACAAAAATGAGAATAAACACTTATATTTTCTCAATATCACAGCTGTAAGTAGGTCAATCTCTTTGCAGCAGCCTGAGCAACAGGTATATCGGATTTAAAACACAGGACAGAAACCAAACAATACAGATGCAAGAATACTTTTGCCGGATAAATTCAGTTCTGAAAACTTACTGCCACCAATAAAATAGACAAGGCCTCCAGACATAGGATTTCACTATAACTGAGGTCAACACTAAGATATACAGCTATAACACACAAGAAGAAGAAGAAGTACAGTTGTACAGATTGCAGAGATATTAAACCAAAATGCAGTCAAAAAATGAGAATAAACACTTATCTTTTCTCAATTTCACAGCTGGCAGTAAGTCAATCTCTCTGCAGCAGCCTGAGCAACAGGTATATATGATTTAAAACAAAGGACAGAAACTAAACAATACAGATGCAGGAATACTTTGGCTGAATGAAACATGTTCTGAAAAATTACTGCCACTAAGAAAACAGACAGAGCCTCCAGTCAAAGGATTTTAATACAACTGAGGACAGCACTAACATATATAGCTATAACACACAAGAAGAAGAAGTAGTACAGTTGTACAGATTACAGAGATATTAAATCAAAATGCAGGCAAAAAATTAGAATAAAACATTTATTTTTTCTCAATATCACAATACAGTATTAATTTTGGAACTTTGTGGCCCTTTGGGCTTAATATGGATTTAGATTTACTTTTATAGGATGCAATGTTTCAGTATGCATTATTTTATAAATGCATAGACATATAGGATGAATGATTTATATGTATAGGTAAAATATTTAAATATTTACGCATGTGTTAATCTAAAGATGCATAAGTGCATTGGCATGAACCTCTTAAACTATTAAGTTAAATGCAATAGAAATGTAAGGAGTTGCATTTTAAAAAAATGTTTGATGCACTTTAAATGTTTCCGAAGCACTTTAATTGCTCTGAATGCACTTTAGATTAAAATTTTCTTCACTCACTGACTAATTGATCAACTATTGTAGGGCAAAATGTTTTAGTATTTGTTAATTTAAAGATGTATAAGTGCTTTTGTTTGAACTTGCATTTTAAAAGTTTTTTGATGCACTTTAAATGTTTATAAGCATTTTAATTGCTCAGGATGCACTTTGGATTTAAATTTTCTTGACTCCGATTAATTGATCAACCATTGCAGGGCAAAATTTTTTAGTATTTGTTAATCTAGAGATACACAAGTGCTTTTGTATTAACTTCTTAAATTATAATGTTAAATGTTATTGGAATGTAAGGGGTTGCACTTTATATGCTTTGATGCACTTTGAATGTTTCTGAAGTACTTTTCTGCTCAGGATGCATTTTAGATTTTAATTTTCTTGAACCACTGATTAATTGATCAATTATTATATAATTGAATTGAATAAAGAATGTAGTGAAATGTATATAAAGTACACCATTCTTGTGAATGATTGTTCCCTGGAAGGCTTGATGCCAAAATACTAGGAACACAGTAAAAGTGGATGCTGACCATTTTTCCCGTTGTTCATTGTGTTTTTTTTCTTTTTTTTCTTTCTTTGGTGAGTTTGTTCGTGGAGTGGTGTTTTTGCATGAGCTAGCTGTGCAATATGACTGTACAAGGAAGTAGTCATCTAGCAGCTGTATACAAATCTGTGAAATATGACCTTGTGTGTGCCCACATGTGGTGTGTCAACCTCTAGATGAATGGGTTATGGCCCATGCATGCACACTGCCCTCCCAATAGTCCTACTATGACAAGCCTGCTGAGGTCATCCACTGTGAAATACACCTTTGGGAGAGTTGTAGCCCTGTAATCTCTGTGGCGCGTCCCATAACTGCGTACTGCTGTAGTGTGATAAACTAGTTAGGTAGGAGTTCCAATCCCAGACATGGCAACTGTGTGTGTGTGTGTGTGTGTGTGTGTGTGTGTGTGTGTGTGTGTGTGTGTGTGTGTGTGTGTGTGTGTGTGTGTGTGTGTGTGTCTGCCTCTGTTTGTGTAGAGAGCAATGCTTTTTAGGGTAGTCACTCTCACTACAACTCAAATGTTCTACTTTGGCAAGGCTGCTGATGTCATCCACCTAGAAATATATCTCTGGGAAGGTTGTATCCAAGTAATCTCTGTAGTGTGTCCTATAACTGTGTACTGCTGTAGTGTGATAAATTACTTAGGTAGGAGTTCTAATCTCAGACTTGGCAAGTGTGCGTGTGTCTGTCTTACTCTGTGTAGACAGCAATGGTTTTTAGGGTAGTCCCACTCCCTAAAAGTTGAATGCTCTACTTTTGCAAGGCTGCTGATGTCATCCACCTAGAAATACACCTATGGGAAGGCTATAGCCCAATAATCTCTGTAGCGCATCCTATAACTGCTTACCACTGTAGTGTGATAAAATAGTTAGGTAGGAGTTCTACTCCTGGACTTGGCAATTGTGTGTGTGTGTGTGTGTGTGTGTGTGTGTGTGTGTGTGTGTGTGTGTGTGTGTGTGTGTGTGTGTGTTTCTATGTTTGTGTAGGGATCAATGCATTTTAGGCTAGTCACACTCACTGCAATTCAAATGACCTTCTTTCGCATCCCTGCTCATACCATTCACTGTGAAATACACCTCTGAGGAAGGATAACGCCAGTAATCTCCATGGTGCATCCTATAACAATATCATGCTGTAGTGGGATGTAGACCTCTGGTAGGGGTTCTATCCCCACACATGGTAGTTGTGGATGTTTTGTGTGTGTTTCTATGTTTGTGTAAGGAGAAATGCATTTTAGGCTAGTCACATTCACTACAATTCAAATGCTCTACTTTGGCATCCCTGTTGATGTCATTCACTGTGAAATACACCTTTGGGGAAAGGGCACCCCAGTAATCCCCGTGGTGCATCCTATAACAGCATCATGCAATAGTGTGCTATAGACCTCTGGTAGAGGTTCTATCCCCACACATGGCAGTTATGGATGTTTTGTGTGTGTTTCTATGTTTGTGTAGGGAGACATGTATTTTAGGCTAGTCACACTCGCTACAATTTAAATGCTCTACTTTGGCAATCCTGCTGATGTCATTCACTGGGAAATACACCTTTGGGAAAGGAGAACTACAGTTATCTCTGTGGCGTGTCCTATAATGGTGTAGTGCTATAGTGTAATCTACTAGTTAGGTAGCAGTTCTAATCCCAGACATGACAGATGTGTGTGTGTGTGTGTGTGTGTGTGTGTGTGTGTGTGTGTGTGTGTGTGTGTGTGTGTGTGTGTGTGCGTGTGTGTGTGCGTGTGTGTGTGTGTGTGTGTGTCTGTGTTTGTCATTCGTATCCTGTGTGGTGGTGGTTGTGAGTGTGTAACAACTGGTCTTAATGTGGAGTGGCTATATATCACAATATCCACCATACAGGGATAACAGATGTGAAATAGTCAAGAGGCTGGGGTGCAAATCTATACCACTAAATGTGATAATGCCAGCTGAACAACGTTAGCAACCTTGTATTACCCAGGGTACACTCTCAATCCATGTCTCATACACACACACACACACTTGCCTAGGCAACAGCCGAACAGCCGCTATGTTGGTAGTACCCTGCATATTTCCCACTGATAGTAACCATAGTGTGATTGCAGTGGGCTATAAAGGGCATGGCACTCTGTCCATCAGTCCAATAGGCATGTACATGCCAACAGTGCACCTCCCCATGTTCCCCACTGGACATCTGCAACACCTGTGGTGCCATCAAATGTGACCCACAAAGGACGTAACATGCCTGAAACAAAAGCCCTGTATGGACAGATGCCACTGACACCAGGGAATACTGGTATCATGCTATCAATGTAGATGCAGGGCCAACCTGCTGTCCATGAACAGTTCCCGCCACATGATCCAGGACTGGCATATCTGATTATAACGATCTGTGTACAGAACATGGGCCAGACACCCTAGGTACAGTTCCACATGTCACTGTATATGCATGTGGGAGGTGAACACATCCCAAACACTGTGCATATCATGGATGAAGGAACACATACATAGCAAGCAAAGCACAGCATTGGCCACATGCAATAGTCACCCAGGTGACTAGATGGTGAATACAATACCCACCTGTGTGGGCAACTCCAGACACTACACCCCTGAGCCACAATACAGACCATTGTCATGTGGCTTGATGCCAAGGTATACCCATCACCTAGCCTTGTATAGCCATCTGGCATCGCCAACCACAACACACACGTGAAGCAGTGCACACATGCATGTCAGTACTGGCACCCGTGTCTGTGCGTGTGGTGTATGATGCGTATGACCACATTCACACTCACTACAACCCTCATTGGCATACTGAAGCATTCTGTCTGATGTCAGACACCTCCAAATACCCTTTGCACATATAACCTACGTATGACCTCTGTGATTCATGTGATGCCTGCACAGTACTGTGTTGTGGCAATTGATGAGTTGTATTCCTGGCTCTGCCAAATGTGGCAATGTGTGTGCATCCCTGTGACAGTGTGGCTGATTGACGCTGATACCTGTTCATGCGGGCAGGCACATGTACTACACCTATCACATAGCTACCATATCACTGTTACAGATATCACTCACCACCACATATATGTTCTGAGGGCTCCTCAACATGTAACCTATGTGGCACATCCAGTAACTGCATGGACATGTGATAGCACTACAAGTCATCGGGGTTTGTTACCCTGTACTAGTAGGTGTGTGACACAAACATGCGTAAATTTTACTATCACACCCCTACCTGGCTTTTCTGTGCCTCTGTCTGCTTCTCTTACTCCCTCCCTGGTGATTGTGGAGACTTACACCTGCTTTGCTTAAGCAGCAGCATGTGCATTTTAAGTGATGCTCAAAATCAGCTGATGGTCTCTGCATGAATTTCAGCCCTCCTCTAGCTGATTGCATGTGGAACAGCTGTGGTAACATTCCCAAAGCCAATTGCAAGGAAACACACACCAATATCTAGGAAAATCATGTTGGTGTTGGGCCTTTCATTTACTGTGAGCAGGAACACGATCTGTTGTTTGGCAAACAGCATCTCAGATGGATTGGGGTTTACCTCAAACAACATACACTGTGGAAACAGGCCAGCACACAGGAGGGGGATGTGCTTGACCTGACTACAGACTGTAAGTGCTGCTATACTGCATTTGGAGTAATGTTGGTTTAACAGGGTGTGTGTGGTTATGGCTTTGCTACATGTTTACATACCTGCCATGTCAGTGCAATGTTTATGAGGAACACCCATCTGTAGGGCCATCTGCAGACTGGTCAGTGTGCGGTGCTTTTTTTTTTCAGGTGTTACCCACAGAGCACCTATCTGTGAACTGCAGAATGTAGTGTGAGGATTGCAGTCTGTAGATGGTGACAGCCGTGAGAGTTACTGACTTCATATCCCTCATAGGACATATGGTACAACAAACCCTGTTACAACAGTAAATTTATGAGGTTATCACAGCAACATGTCAATATTAACCTTGTATATGTGCCTCCAGCCACAACCCTGACAACATTTGTACATATGTCATGCAGTAAGGAGTGTATATGTCCTATACACCATAATTACTGACATCATATCTGATAACAAGCCAGTGAGATATTAGACTGCTACACATGTAATGTATAGTAGGGGTCATATTTGATTACATAACCTGGACATTCTGTGGTTGTGTGTACAGTACTGAGGTCTAGGTACTTATGGTGATTGTCGGCAGTGGGTGTAATGTTAATATGTACCTTGGCCTGTGTACAGAATGTGGTAGATGTCATTGCTCTTGGTCTTGTTCTATCTGATGTTACATGCTACTCCACTGTATGTTACCCTATCGGGTTACATGTTTGTAGGGCCATACACACACATGTCCCCTACCACAGACAGGCAGTGGACCACATGGTGTAGCGGCCCAGTATATGTAGGGTGAGTGTGTGTGTGGCACATATGAGGTTGGTGTTGAACAGATAGTCCATATACTGTAATAATATGCTAGCATGCCATATGTAGCTGTGGCTGTGTTCACATTGGTTGTGGTGATGCATATACAGGTGTACATTATTCTGTGCTGTAGCATGCCTGTAGAGCCTGCTGTCTATGTGCAGGTACATGTGCATTCCCCATAGGAAATGTAGGCCAGTGTTGAGCCGGTCTACCTGTAGCCTGCACAGTGCTATGTTACATGCCTAGCAGCTTAGTCTACTTACCCAGTGAGATGTAATGTCTAATTACTTGCCAGATATACTGCTGCTGGGCCACCATAACAGTCATGTATGTCAGACAAAGCAGTGGGATGCTGTACAGATGTATGTCAATATCTAGTGGGTGGTATGTGGCCATGGCACCCCCTTACCAGCAGTTATTATGCGGCAGGACAGACAGGTATGTGTGAATGCATAACTTATGTGGGCAAATGTACACCAGTAGTTACGTGTTATACCCATCTACATGGCTGTTAATATCCACATTGTCAGGATTGGTCCACATGTCTTGCACTAAGGGGTTATGTATATACCTCTGGACAGTCCAGAGTGTGTCAGACTATCCACATATATTGGCCATTATCTTTGCTGTAGTCCACAGGAGCATTACGTGCTAGCAGTGGTACTGTACTATGATGTCCTTAGGATGTCCTTCAATAGCCAATGGCACACATGTTATAAGCAGATGTGACCTCCCAAACACACCATGTCTGTGAAGACAATCCTTATGACAGTAGAATTACTCTACAGGTATACCTTTTATACATACCTGACATCCCCTTGCAGTATGAAGTTGTGTCTACAGGGGCTGAGGTAGGGCTACACTCCATCTTCAGGACATATGGTAATGATATATGTACATATAATTATCCAGACATCTATATAGACATACAGATATACATATCAACATACATAAATGGATATGTATATGTACATAGATATACAAATAAACACCCAGATATATACATATACAGAGCTATATATGTCTACACATATACAGATAGAGATACATATGCACATATACGTATGAATATCCACATGTATTTTGACAGTAGTAGGTATATCAGAATAGGTATGTATGTATGCACATACATTTATTGATATCTACATATATACCAACATAACTAGTCATATCTGTACACATAGGATGTGCATACATATATAGCTATATATACATATATCTATATATACATATACATATATCTATGTAAGCATATATCTATATATACACATATGTATAAAGGAGCACTACAGAATCCTGAATGCCCAAAGTCCTGAAGACCATCAGACGTTAAGGTATATGGATGTACCTTACCATACAACTCATCTTGGTTAAATGTAGGCTCACTGCCACCTGCCATACAGACTGTTCTGTTTGTCAGTGTGCTTGTGATGCTGTCAATTGTGCCTTGTTATGTAACAGTTACATCCCATTGTGTCAACTGAGGTCTTTACCCCTAGGGATTGTCTACAGAGTGTAGATAGAGGCTGCTGAACTATACACCGGCATTACTTACCATTGAGTGTTTGGTATCCTGAGGGCCAGTCTGTCTTTATTATGTACTACTTGATGGCCATGGCCTGAACAGCAACATTTGTTAACCTTTCCAGACTACTGTATTAGTATTACTGTTTCACAGTAGCATTACTCAGGTTATATGGATGTCCGTGTCTAAACAGCTATATGACATGGCATATACAACTGTAATAGTACACAAATAAAGCTTTCCCATTTATGCACAGCTGTGTGTGGTGTTATATCCTTTGATATCTCTGTGGGATATGTTGCAGGCAATGAATGTCATTTCTTAGGGTGGCTCATGCAGTGTCCCAGTTCTGTAGGAATAGTGGCTGCTCCATATTGTGTGCACATACTACATATGTAACTTACTGTACTTATCTCTGCATATGTATGTGTAATTACATATATATATGTGTGTGTATAAATATATATATATATATATATATATATATATGTGTGTGTGTGTGTGTCTGTGTATATGTATCCTAGGGATGCCCATGTCATGTCAGGTCCTGGTTATGGGATCTGCAACACTTGATAGTGTATTGCAGGGTGGGCTTGTTTGGTTGTGGGGGGTATACCTATTCGTACAAGACGTATATTGTTTGGGGACTCTCAATCCCAATAACAGTGCATGTGGATATATATGTCCTAGTTATTTTCCCATTGTTATCTACAGATGTATGTCTATATATATATATATATATATATATATATATATATATATATATATATATATATATATTTATCTGCTTACATATATATAACTATGTCCATATATACCTACATAGATATATATCTGCTTACATAGGTTCATAGGTTCATAGGTAGGTACTAGGCTATTGGCCCTAGGGCCTATACAAGCCTAGCCAAAAAGGTACCCTGGCTTTCGCCACCCAAGAAAATTATTTTCTTGTGCCCCTGTCAAGCAGAACCACAGAAGTGATCCCCGGGGTGAATTTCCTATTACCAATCCAATCATCAAGATTTTTCTTGAAGAGTGCTAATGAGGAGCTCTGTTTGACATAGATAGGTAGTCTGTTCCAGAGTATGGGAAGTTTCTGGGACAGGAATCTATCCCTCCAGCATGTTCAGTTTATTGTGGTGACAAGGTTTAGGTCCCTAGAGTGTGTAGCTTGGAGGGATTGGAATTTCTTTACGTGGAGCATGTCCAACAGCTCTGGGTTTGACATAGCTTTGTATGTTAGGCAGAGATTGCCTCTGAGTAGGTGATATGCGACAGAGTAAAGCTGGAGTTTTTTTAAGACGGTCTGCGTAAGGCATCTGTTTGAGGCCAGTAATCCTCTTTGTGAGGTATTTTTGCAGCCTTTCCAGTTGTTGTAGACGTCTTGTGAGGTACATACCAAAAGGGGTGTTGTACTCTATAATGGGTCTAATGAGTGATGAGTAGAGGGGAACAATGCCCTCTTTTTTTCTGGATGAGAAACCTTTTGTTATGAGGTGTGCCACATAGAAGGATTTCCTGACCACTGTGGCAATGTGATCATCAAAGGAGAGACTACTGACCACCTGTGTCTCAAGGTCTCTTATCACACTTTTGGTGTTAATTAGACTACTGCCTATGTGGTAGTTCATGGGTACAGAATTTTTACCGAAGGGGATGACAATGCACTTTCTGGCATTAAGCTTGAGACCATGTCTTTGACACCAGGCATCTGTCTCGGTGAGGCCCTTTTGTAAAATGTCCACATCATTAGGTCTTTTGATTATGGCTCCTAGTTTGCAGTCAACTGCGAATTTTGTTAGCCAAAGACTTTCTGTGTTAACCTGTACTTCAGAGAAGTAGATACCAAACAGGAGAGGACCCAGGACAGAACCCTGTGGTACTCCACTTGTCACTGGTCTGAAGTCTGACTTGGAGTCTGCTACTTTCACAGTGTGAGTTCTGTCAGTAAGCCAGTTGGCAACCCATCTTGTGACATAGGGATTTATACCTAGTTTAGTGAGTCTATCTATAATTCCAGAGTGGGGGATGATGTAGAACGTCTTGGCGAGATCTAGATAGGCTGTGTGAACCACCTTATCCTCATCTATGGCTTTGGTGACTACTTCAAAGAAGGCTATCAGGTTTAGGAGACATGATCTGCCTTTTACAAACCCAAACTGTGTGGGGTCCAGAGTTTGGGGATCTCCAATGTCTTTGTTTATGAGTTCCATGATGATATGTTCCATGGCCTTGCCGACAAGGCTCGTCAGGCTAATGGGGCTGTATTTTCCGGGGTCTGTTGTGGCCCCCTCCTTTGTGAGGTGGGATAACTCTCGCTGTGCACCATTCACATATATGTAACTTGCTGTGTATATTTAGACATATAGTTGTGGACATATATACCTATAGATGTAGGCATTTGCATGTATATATGTTCATATATATTTATATATAAATATATATATATATATATATATATATATATATATATAGATATATATAGATAGATAGATACGTTGTATCTGTTGAGATATTCATATATTTACACACACACATACATCTAAATGTTGGAATACATTCTCTGTACTGTTGAAATACTGGGCTGGGTGATATGTTTTTGAAAACATCAGGATTATGTATATCTGGTATGGCTTAGAGGTACATCACTGTGGCTAGGGAGTGCAGAGTCCTCGTTCGAGCCTTGCAGAGGCAGTTTATTTTGTTGCTGGGCAGAACACAGGCCATTGGATACAGAATGATGAAGGCACTTTAAAGCAGTTGTAAGCGGGTTTGTGTGTGTTTGCTTGGAGGAAAGCACTGCTAACTTCTGGTTACAGTTTCTCATACTCATTTAGCTTCTAAATTGCTTAACGTGTGCAGGCATAGCTTACTCCCACACAAACAGGCTTAAACCCGCTTACTGCTGCTTAAAAGTGCTTACTCCCACTTACCCCAGTGCTAATTTATTTAAAAGAAATGAAAAAGGGGTTGATAGGAAAGTGGTAAAATGAGGCACAAAGAGGGAAAGGCAGTAAGGAAAATAGCTAGGGTTGTGCAGAAAGGGTGTAGGGAAGATCCATAGCTGTCCATTTTTTCTACAGCAACAGCTGTGCATATACACTGAATTTGGAGGTTGATTTGGACACTCAAACTCCTGGGAGGGGGTGAGGACAACAATAATATGTTGTGATGCTAATTAGACCAAATTACATGTGTACAGTGGACACGTGCGAAATGGACAGCTATGTATGGAGTGAGATTTTTTTGTGGGAACAGATTGTCCTTTTTTTTTTCAGGTGAGTGTGGGATGTTGGGGAGGGGAGTAGGTAGAGTTGGGGAGGTAGGTTGGGTAGGTTAACAGACAAGACAAACAAGACACATACAGGGACAGTATATGACACATGTGGGGGGGGTAAACACCTTGATGGAAAGGGGTGTTTGGAAATCAGAAACCAACAAGCCCCCTAGTGGAAACAGTGGGACTGAGGTCCCCACCCATGGGCAGTCACCACTGCACCTTCACAGCCCTGAAGGTGGCTGTGCTGGGGGCTGAGTCGCAGAGCCAGGCTGACTTTCTAATCATGACACTCTGCCCTCGAGCTGGCATAGAAGATCACCAAACTGCTAGTTGATCCATCTATGCACCATGACCCTGACTTGGTGACAGGTGACAGGTGCCTGTCCTCGCGGTTCCACCTGAAGGTGGTGCAGGACCAACATTAAGAGAGGTCCCGGGTTGGGCACTAGACATTCTGGTGCCCGATGCCACAGCCAGCTGAGGTGGGACAGGTGGGTCTGCTGGGAACGGCCTTCCCAAGCGTGCTATATTGTTTAGCTTTCATCATCATATGTGGGTTAGTAATAGTCAACGCTTTCCAGGGTTAGGTATAACAGCATGCATAAATATTCCCATTAACTCAGACACCAGATACAGAACAGTTGCATAGCAAACAGAACACAGGCATATATGGGACCACAGTGGTAATAAGAACAGTATGCAGGTACATTGATGGCACCATGCCACCAATGTTGGAATAATTCAATATAGCACATGCATGGGACCATTAAAATATTTATCAAACAATTGAACATTATCAGAACATAGGTGTCAGTACATATCAGTTGGGGTGGGTATGGTGATTATTTTTGGAGATATGGTGGGGAGAGAAAGCTGTCAATTAACAAATACTATATTCCAGTAGTCCACATTACTTTCCTAGTCAGTGCTGTTATCTGTAACTTACAAATCTTACTACACTACCCTATAGCCTTAGTTTGAACAGTGATATGGCTGTAGTCATCGTTACACATGAACCGTTTTTTTCCTGCAGTATACACCTCTTACCTGGTATACCTGTGGAGGAAATGTTTGTTAACACTAACTAACTGTTTCTACACATACTCCCTGATTCTGGGTTGATGTTGTGCACATAGCTATCCAACTCTTTATGCACAGACTCTGGCCATGTGTTGTCCACATGCCGGTGTGCCGGAACATATCTAGAATATTGCCCTCTTCTTCCACCTTTAGTGACCTGACACACACATATACATGCTTTCCTACACAGTTATATTACGTAGCATGGTGTGGGTGACAGTGACCAGTGATACTTTATTATTCAGAGAAACTGCGACACTCATAATTCCCGACAATACCAGTGTGAACAGTATCTGTACAGGTTATAATGGTCTGTATTTCTCAGCACAGTGTTCATATCCGATGTACCTGTAGGAGCAATGTTTATTAGCACTACCTGACTGTTGCCACACAAGGTTCCAGATTACACATTAGTATTATGCACATACATCTCACTCTGTTACTGTACTTACTCTGGTCACAACTTGACAACATGGGAGGGTAGATAGGACATATTTGAAACATTGCTCTCCTGACAGTTTTGGGGGTTGCTAAAGTGACAGGTGTGTTATCATAGATGTTCGACAATCACTTATATTCCCTGTTTGCTGTCTAAACATCTGGGATCATCCCACAGACTTGCCAGGGGGACAGAGAGACAGGCAGCAGATATGGGCCCATATACTGGACATTCTTGCCTCATCTGTACAGTTGTGGAGTATGATTCGGTATGCAGCTTTATTCCACTCCCAGGATTCAGACCATGGCTGTGTCTGCTACAACCTAAACACTGTCCATCACAGTTGTGTCTGCTATATATATATTGCTGTATATCTCCTATCTGCTTTCTGTCTTATTAATCCCCTGTGTTTTTGCTTTTTGACCTTGTATTACAACACTGTTATACAGATTTCCTAGACAGTTATATGTTGTAGGACTGTGTGGGTGACAGTGATGTGTAATATCTCATTATTCAGAGCAACTGCATATCGTTCTTGTATTTCTGGGCACAGTGTTGGTATCTAACAGACCTGTGGAAGGAATGCTTATTAGCACTACCTGAATGTTCCTACACACAGTACCAGATTCCACATTACTTTTATGCACATACATCTCACTCTGTTACTCTACACACTCTGACCACAGCTTGACAACTTGGGGTGTAAATGGGACGTACATTGCTTCGTAGTTACATAAGGTATTGGGGAGTTGCTAGTGTACTAGCTTTGTTCTCATAGCTGTGTGTCAATCAGTTGTATTTCCTGTTTGCTGCCTATACGTCTGGGATCATCCCACTGATTTCGCAGGGGGCAGGTTGATAGGCAACAGATATTGGCCACTTTAATAGATATTCTACACATATCTGCACAGTTGTGGTGTATGACTCTGTATGCAGAATACTACCACTGGCAGGATTCGTACCGTGGCTGTGTGTGCTAAAAAAATACAGTTCACATCTCAGTTGCATGTGCTATTCGTTTTTTGTTGTCTGAATTTTCCCTGTTTGCTGTCTATCTGTCTCTCAGTTGTACTAAATGGCCTCTGGGGATTACACCTGTCATATACAGCATTCCTACACATTCCATTTATGGTGCATGGTGTGGGTAACATTGCTTAATACAACAGTACTATTACATGATTGCAAATCTATATTACCGAATGATACCAGGATATACACATGCAGTCCAGCAGTTAGATCTGTTTTGTCAGGCTATTACACTTTTACTGGCATACAGACAATATGAGACTCTTCCTGCCATATTCTCTAATGTATGCAGTACTTGCATTGAACAATACAGGTTTTATACAGGCAATGAATTTACTACTACTTTCATTATTATTTTCTATGACAGTAAATGCACGAGTATTACTTACCTGTCTCATGTTGTAACCTTGCCAGGCAACTGATGTGGGCCTCCTGGTTTGTGGCCCACTCCATTGCAGCTGTGGGGGACATAAGAGGAATATTTAGCCATACCTATCCATGATATACCTGAGCTGGCAATTATTACACACATACTGGGGTGATACTTGCACATGGCTGGAACATCCCCTGCTGCTCTAGCCTCTTGGAACCACTCCTACAAGAGGTCCTCCTTACACTGTTTCAGGTTAGCATAGTGGTGCCTGATGTGCTCACCAGTTTGGGGTATGCCAGTGGCACTGGTGAGGTCTCGGGTGAGATGGTCCCAGGCCTCTGCCTTATCTTGTGAGCCTGGGTACTGGCCCTGCAGCAGTCTCTGATCATGGTCTTTGACAAGGAATCTTGCCATGACCTTGGAATCCTGGATGCACCAGCACTGCACCCGAAAGTGCACACCTTCTCCCCTTACTGCCATAGTGCCTGCAAGGGAAAGCTACAATCAGTTATGAAATGTATTCCCTCCTCCTTGGTTTAAGTAAGGCCAATTTCCCACACTTTTCTGTGATTGGCTGGTTTTGAAAAGGCTAAGCTATGTGCAAACCTGCTTAACTAAGTTGGCATTGTTTAAAGGGGTATACCACTGGGTACAATTAGTTAGCTGGTCTACACATTGCTTACACCTTCTATGCTGGCCTGTGCAATGCTTAGTGTTGCTTACATTAGACTTTGCATTATACTTCCTTTTTGACATTGATTTCTTATTCATAACATCTTATATATCTGCCTGGTATCCATGATTAATGTGTACAAACAATCTATGGGGTCCTTGTGTTTTAATGGTGACTTCAACACTCTATTACAATTAAACCTCACTTCGTGGCTTACTGCTGTACTCCAGTTCACATATTTATGTTATTTAGTGGGTTATGGAACATACGACTGCATACTGATCCCTTTCACAGGTTCAGTTTGGTTTTACTATGGTGAGGACTTGTTTGCTGATACCTCATTCTTCTGTACTTCTGTGATGGCTTTGTGATTAACTACTGTGACTATGGTGTATAGAGTTCGAGACCTGCATGGCTGTTTATTTTGTTGATGGGCAGAACAAGAGCTGTTGGATACAGAGTGATTAAGGCACTTTTGAGCAGTTGTAAGTGGGTTTGCATGACGGTAAGCACTGCTAACCTGTCGCTACATCTGCTTACAGAGAGTTAGCTTTAGAATTGCTTAACCAGTGTAGGCATTGCTTACTGCCACACAAACGGGCTTAAGCCCTCTTACTAGTACTTAAATATGATTAGCACTGCTTATTTGTGCTTAAACCTGCTTACTAGTGCCTTATTCATTGTGACACTGACACCTCACATGTGCAATTACTGCAGTACTCCAATTCATGAAAATATGCTTTTTAGTGGGTAATGCAAAATAAATATTACTCGTAACATGCTTTGCCATGGAAAATGGAATCTGCTGCAGTGGGACTGGAACCGGGAATGCCTGCTCATAAGAAGAATGCTCTGCCCACTACACTATTGCTATGCTGCTTCATTTGCATATATCTTCCTTGTTATCCTCTTCAGCCATTTAAGCTGCATTAACCATAGCTAAGCAACGGGCAAACCCTCGCACCTACGGTTAGTTTTAATCGGAATAAAAAAAAAAAAAATAAAGGGTTTCTTCATTTTATTTATGTATATTGTTGCTGTTGTACACGAGGGGGACTTTTGGTGGGGATATTTGGTCACCTATGAGCAGTCCCACTCATTTCATACCCCTTTCTGCTATTCTTCATTGCAGAGGCATGTATATTCTGAGAGCTCTGCTCTCAGACATGCCCCCTGCACTCTTACACACAGCACGCCGCATTACTATGCATGGTGCGCTGTCATCCTGCTCCTTAACAGCCGCCTCCATGCAGGAATATACTAGTCCTGCATGGAGGAATAGTACATCCAGGGGAGAATTTATGAACAAATTAAGAGGAGTAGAAAATCACATAGACCACCACACTGAAAATCATAAAACCATGAAACTTTAATAAAACAATAAAATCACAGTAGGACAAGCACTTTTGGGTATTCCCTTCATCATGTCCATGAAACTAAATCAAACAAGGCTGTATATATTCAAACAATTAGCCAATCAGCATTAAGCGCTCTTCCCTTGATAAATAGGGTGAAAGGGTGTGACTGACCTTTTTTTTTTAATTTGTCATTTAATGAAAAAGTTGCACTTAGGGAACTTGAATCTAATACTAAGTTTACTGTTATGCCAGCTGACAAGGTGGGAGCCATTGTGGTAAGGGACACTGTGGCCTATGAGAATAAAATGAGAACTATGCTTTTGGATGTGTCTACTTATTAATTAGACTGTACACAGAACATGATAAAGAATTCTCTCTATGAATATTTTTCTGTTGAACACCCTTGTGTACCAGTTATAAAAGGTTTACCTGCAGTACACAAGGATCTGTTAGACCCCCCCACTTAGACCAATAGTCTTGGAGAGCGGGTGGTCTACAGAACCTTAATCTAATTGGTTGGAATTTCATCTTAAACCTCTTTTGGCTCATGCACGGGGTGTGTTAAAGGACTCAGCTCATTTTTTACAATGTTTGGATGATGTTGTTGATAAGTTGGGCTCTGACTTTTTATTTGTGACCCTTGATGTGAATAGCCTTTTTACTGTTATACCCAACTTGTATGGTCTACATGCTGTTGTTCTAGTACCTATGGGAATGATATGCAGTGTGTGATATGTTTTTTGATGCAACTCATGTTAAAAAATAATGTTTTCCTTTTTGGGGAAGATTTTTATCTTCAGAATAGTGATGTGTTGATGGGAACCCCCTGCGCCAACACATATGGAGAAGTTTGGGAGGAGTTGCAAATGTTTGGAGATGCCAGCATATGGAGAGGTTTGATTCCATTTTACATGAGGTTTGTTGATGACTTATTTTTAATATGGAACAATACTAAGAATAAACTAAATTTGTTTTTGTACTATTTGGAGCATACTACTTCCTTCTTGAAGTTTATGGTCCATAGTTAATATGATGCCATTGAATTTCTTGACGTTAAATTACACAAAGGCATCGATGGAGCCATTAACACTTCCATCTATAGGAAACCTTTTTGGCAGAACCATTACCTATCATATGATAGCATTCATCCCCAAAGAGTTTTTAAGAATATTGTTAAGAGTCAAGCCCTTAGAGCATCCAGGTTGTGCACGACCAATGGGGGCTTTGGTGAAGAGTTGGGCCTTTTATGTTCCAGGTTAAGTTTTCTGGGTTATAAAGAACATGAGACAGTTACATTATTGAAGGAAGTGGAGAATCTTAGAAATACAAGGGGTAAACCTTGGTTATTTACTAATTACTCTGATAATCAAGTTCCTAAAAAATTCTATTCTGCCTCCCCAAAAGTATGTTTAAGTTACACCGGTAATGTAGATGTTATTTGTAGCATAGTAAAAGCCAACTAGAAGATTTTATTGACTGATGAGAAACTAATATATATATATATATATATATATATATATATATATATATATATATATATATATATATAGGTGATAGTCCCGCATTTATTATTTTTAAAACTCTCTGGATTTAAAATGGAGGTTATGGAAGGGGACCACGGGGAATCAGTCTGTCCCATTTGATAAGGTAGGGACATTCCCATGTGGCCATTGCAGAGCTTTTTCTTTTGTTACTTCAAAATGTAGTTTTGTTCATCCTGTAACAAAGTGTACTTATCGACCCAGAATATATTCTAACTGTAATACTACTAACGTTATATATCTGGCTAAGTGTGGGCAATGCTCATGCTTTTATGTAGGAAAGACAGTTAAAAGATCGGATTTTACAACTTCTAAGAGATATAAGGTTGAAAGTTAAACATAATGCTTTGTCACAACATATAGCTTTGTTTAATGACCATGTTTTTTCCTTCATGGTCTTGTAAGTGATTCATGTGGATGTGAAGGGAGGGGATGTTGGCAATAAAACTGAGAGTATAGAATCTGGCTGGATAGCTGAGTTTTTGGCAGATAACCCACCTGGTTTTAATTGAGTTTTACCTATGAAACCCGTTTTAAAAGGGAGGAGGGCTTAATGCTGATTGGTTAATTGTTTAAATATATACAGCCTTGATTGAATTAGTTTCATGGACCTGATGAAGGGAATACTCGAAAGTGGGAACAAATAAAATATAAAGCAGCTCCAGGGAAAAAGAGCAAGGTGCAGAGAAAGTGAAGTAAAATAGAATAAAAAACTGCACCGAAAGCTCACACACCAAAGATTTTATTTAAACAAAAAAGTAAGTGCTTTCGCAACTAACCAAGTCGCTTCATCAGACAGCTAGTAAAATACTATAAAACATTTAAATAAATAAAATACATGTCAGGTGATCAGCACTGCTAAGGTCTTGGTTATAGTTAATTAAAAAATTGTCATGATTAGTTAAATTAAAAACACATGAGTGCTGTGCATTGTATAGCCTTACTAAGCTCTTGTAAAAGTAGAGAAAGCATTTCACATAACAATAACACTGCACACAACAACAAGCTAACCATTTCTGTATATATCATACTAAAAATTAAAGCTTCCAACAACAGGTTACTAGAATTTATGTGGCAATGGACGTGCTTTAAGAAAAGGTTTAAGGGAAGCAATGCCATTCAAACCTGGTGGCTTTTCAGCATTAAGCTTCAGTATCCATTCTTGCTCAATGCTTTCTGTGTGATTCTCAATGTCGCCCCCTCTGATGTCAGGATGTATTACTTGTATCACAAAAAATGTAAAAATATGTGTAGGATCTTCAGAGCTTACATGGTTAGCTAATGCACTGCTGTCTTTTTTATTTTTGATGTCCCTAATATGTTCAAGCACTCTATCTTTGAACATTCTATTAGTTTTTCCTACAAAAATGAATGGCAGGGCACTGGAAAGTGCTTGTCCTACTGTGATTTTATTGGTTTATTAAAGTTTCGTGGTTTTACAATTTTCAGCATGGTCGTCTACGTGATTTTCTACTTCTGCCTTTTGTTTCTGTGTCACTGTAGACCTTTAATCTTTTTGGACCTTTTTATTCTTCATTTCAACAAATTAAGAGGATATTGAATGTTAATGAAACAGCACCTGTGAATTGTGCACTGCTTACTTGCATTTTCAATCTTGACAGACCTATATGTAACACTTTCTAAGTCTAACCTGACACACCCACCTAGGCAAGCATTCATAGTTGCCATCCCATAAACCCAAACACTGAAGGAGTGCCTGCATTATGTTTACATCATTACATGGATCCAATGTTTTGGGATTCAACAATTCTAATAAGTTCAAAACTCATTTGCATCTTCACCATGCTAACAGCCCTGAATCTACACCATTGGCAGTCATGTGGCTAGGGAAACTGAAGGGGCAACAAATGATAAACAGAATACTTTGGGATAAATCTGTACAGAGGAGTACTTCTTTTTAGATGGATATGTCTGCATTTCATCCGCTACATATTGCATATGCTGGCATGTAACTCTGAATAGTTTGTTTAATGTTGTTTGTATTTATTTGATTAGCACACACACCTTAAGTTGTCTGCATTACCTAGCAATGTGTACTGTTCATTTGGGCTTGGGGAAGGAAAGTTGCATTTATATTCTGGCATAAAGATTGCTTTTGGTACTCTTCTTTTGTTGCATTCACCCTGCTGTCACACATTAGGGTCAGTTTGTAGAAATCTTACACATTTTACACTATCCATGTAGCATACCTCTAAACTGTACAGATTTTTACAGAATGTCCAGATTTTTGCCACATAATTTTGGTCCGCTTCTCATAAAGTTGTAATTTTCTGGCAAATCATAGAGGGTTAAAGTCAGAAAATAATGACAGACATTTGAATTTCAGACTTCATACTCTTCAAAAAACTCATACTAATGCAAAACCTGCTATTCTATCAATTATCTAAGTTTATAAGAGCAATAAGTTAAAAAGTGTCACCAGTTCTGTGCATTTGTCCACCCATTATCAAAAGCTTTTTCCAGATTTCTTGCTCTTAGAACTCAAGAGGTATGCCATGTAGACTCCTTTCCATGGCTGTATTCCAAAAGTTTTGGAATAGCGATGGAACACCAACATGGAGTCTATATAGTTCCGTTCCAGCTTGTTGAATTGCTCCACCATGTTTCCTGGGTCAATTAGTATGCTTATAGGTTCATAGGTAGGTACTGGGCTATGGGCCCAAGGTCCTTCATAAGCCTAGCCAACAAGGTTCCCTGGCTTACGCCACCAAAGCAAGTTATTTTCCTGTGCCACTGTCGAGCAGAGACACAGAAGTGATCCCTGGGGTGTATTTCCTATTTCCCATCCACTCACCAAGATTTTTCTTGAAGAGTGCTAATGAAAAACTTTGCTTAACATAGATGGCATGCAGCTCATTAGCATGCCACAGTGTCTCAGTTGTTTCCACAGGAGTTTGTGCCTCTAAATGGCACTTACTGTATTCAAATTTTCCCACCGCTGTGTGCACAACACTCTGTGATGCGAACATGGTGAAAAAATACCATATATTCTTTACTGAATCCTGGTGAGAAACTGTTGGGATTCTTTCTTTAGAGCATTATAATTTGATGAATGCATCAACACTCAGTCTTTGATATTAATTAATGCTGCCTTACCCTTGTTTGTTAATTCCTCACAATACCACTTTGCCTGACCTTTATTAGCTATAAAAAGAAAAGTAGCTACAATGAATTGGATGAGTAATTCCCCTGCAGTCTTTAATTTGTTTCTAAAGTTGGCCACTGTTATATGTCAGAAAGAAATATGTATAATCATTATGACATCTAATAAAAAAAAATAAACTTTAAAACACTGGAGGAAATTGAAGTTATTAATAGAAGATTAAAATTAAATGTTATCTGTAAAGAAGGGTAACAATCGTTTAATGATAATGCTAATAGTGAACTTTTTGGTGTGTATTTCTTTTTATAAATATTGTAAATAGTGTTTATTTTTTGCATCACAATTTAATAAATGGTGTGGGCGGGTACATATTCAATTGTTTTAGGCATTCATTTCCCATTCTTATTCTTCCTCTGCAGTTCACTTTAATGCAGAATTTAAACTGTGCCTGCTGTAGACTGCATGTGCTATTGCATGACATTGAAAATTTCTTCCGGTCTAATGTTCCTTAACAAGCTATTTGTCCTGTCTTTCACAGCTATGCTACTGCAATCCACACTGTTTCCTGCAGTGCCAAAATGCATAAAACCATTTTGTGATATGTAACATCTTCTCAAGCATCACTTTAGCCTTATCTTCTTTTTGTTTTACACTTTTAAGATATTTATCGTCCACCTGAATTCTTTCATGCTCTCTTTGCTATTATCCATCTGATCCCTATATTTGTCTTCTGGATTTACATTTCCCCATTGTATTTTTTGATTCCTATAGACATCATTTTATCTTATTAACTATCATATCCTATATCTTCATTATCAAACATGTATCCTGCTTTCTGGTCCTAATCATGCAGACATCTTATAATCCTGCAAAACACTAAGTTTTATTAAAAATGCACACTCTTTCTCCCCTCTCAAGCAACCTACTCACTACTAGAAATGTAGACATACTTACTCACCATGGTCTCAAGTCATCTGTCACTTAACCATAAGCACAATCCCACTACTCAGATAGTTAGTGATGTCACTATGACCTACTGAAAAAAACTACTCTGCCTGTCAGTGTCCATCCAACTGTATTTACTCCTATCAACCACTCCTTTGTTCCTCCTCTTTTACTTGTGGCCATAATTAGTCAATAAAATAATAAATGTACTGGGATGTAGTTTTTCCCTCAGGTGTCTACAGAAAAGGGCTTTACCCAGTTGGGCATTCCTGGTCTATAAAGACAAATGAACACATATTAAATAAATAATACCATTACTAGTGGCCATCCTGTCTTATGGCAGAATAGTACCTAACATTTAGTTTATTCTATTTCTCAATTCTCAGTCTGCATTTCTGAAATGCTGTGCAAAATCTGTATAGCAACAATCGTATCAAGACAAACAGGATGTGTTACTACATCTGCCCATCATACCAAATGCTCTACTCTCAAACTCATATTAGTCATTCTGTGTTAGTTATTCTCACATGATGCTTTGTGCCGATACTGAAACCAAACCTCTAGTTACTCAGCCAGTGTTACCTCTGGCAGGATACATAATGTGCCAATAATATCACAGGAGAATAGTACCAAAATTACTATCAATAATTTTCAAAAGTAATTGAAACAATATACATTGATTGATTCCTATTATGCTTCAAAAATCCACACATGATCAAGGTCACTGATTCCTTACTCAAGCACAGAAGTAACTTTCTAGGAGCACTGCTGTCTCACTGTTCTGCTTTCAGAAATGGAGAGCTTAAGAAAGGCGTAAGAAGGGGGCACAGTGATACTTTCTCCTGATGCTTTCCTGAGGTATCCTCTTGCTGTCACATGTAGCAACTCATTTGCCAAACATTATCTTTATGACTGTCCACAGAAACACTTACTGAGATTTTGCTAACATTTTCAAAGAATTCATTAAGAGTCTCATCATCTTAAATAATATCATGCTATTTCAATCCTCTTCAGTCAAATCACATCACTAACTCTTTCTGCCCACCCTCTCACTTACTTTCTAACATTAACAAATTATTCCTGTGATGTAGTATCTCTAAACCACCTGTACACAAACATATATAAATAGTTAACCAAGCACAGATACTCAGAGACCCAGTTATTGAACTAACAAAAACTGGAAAATGTATCAGCTTTAAAAAACTTTCATTCATTTTACTTCTTATTTCTGTTTGTGGATTTTATTTTCTATCGGATAAATGAAAACGTGTTTCTCTCATATACCCTCCAGCATGTGTACCACTGTTGGCTGTAAAACACTATATGTCCTGAGGCCATAAGAAATCCTGTGAAAATGTAAAGGGTCACATCAGGCAGCTGTAATGAAACATGACAAGCATCTATACAAAAGACAAACTGCAAAGTATGCACACACCTGTATGCAACTTGCTAATAGCAAAGTGCAAAAATCAAGCCAGGTGCACCTGCTGCCCTTTCTGTTGGAGCACAGCTGCTTGCTGTTGCCTCTTAATGCAAGCAAGAGATCAGCTTCTGTCTGCCTAGACCAATAAATATATATAGTCTAGCCTGCTTGTGATGTTCAGGAGTGGACAACTACAGACACAGCTCCTTGTCATGGCTTCCTTGTCCACTCCTGAATATAACAAAGGCAAATATATTTTTGACTTGAAAGTCACACTTCTACATTCTATACATCCAGACTCAGGAGGATAACTTGCCTTTTAGAGCTATAAACATAGCAATGCAGGAAAAAATGCAAGCACATATGTATGCGCATGTGTCTGTGTGTATGCATGCAAAACTAAAAGCATAGTCTGTTATGCCATAACATTTTACACAGGAGTACATGATCACCAGTACAGTGTAACACCAAGACTGCTGGTTGAATTGCCTTGCATCCTGTCCTTACATGAATCCATTGCTAGCAGTGCCCACAGTACCTATCTAAGCTATTAAGCAAAACAGACATGGATACACACACACACACACACACACACACACACACACACACACACACACACACACACACACACACACATGCAAACATAATAGTCTCTGTGTGGTACACCAGGGTTTCTTCAGTGCATTGACAATACCCTCCTTGCAATTCTGCCCACAGCTCTGTGTAATGGCAAGACATGCAGATCCACATACAGACACTCTATAAGCATGATTCCTCATTGATGTCAGCATTCCACTATACAAATTTGTATAATGCTGAGCATATAAATACTCATAATGTACACAATGTTTGAATGTTACATATCCAGGCTAAATGTGCAAACACTTCCTCATGTATCAAGAGTACATGCTGCTTGGGCAGTGCACACTTGTTGGCTTTCAGTTAGGTAACAGGTACTACTGATGCTGAATGTCTGCATGACACATAGTTTTGCTTACACTTTTAGTCTCACAAGGTGATACAAATGCAGGCTGGACAGGCTACCTCTGTAATGTGCTGCTGCACAAAGTTTATTCCATGCTTGTTTACTATGGGTACCATACATATTGCAGTTTGTCACTGCACCAAGATCTCTCAAGGCAAAGGTTCTGAGGATATTATACTCATCTCGATTGCATTAGCTGCATCTATTGTGTACATTTTTTGAGTATTATAAGTCACATCTGCTGTGTACACTTTGTATATATTATGAGATCACCCCCAGTGCCCATGGCGATGAATCAACAAAAAGAAGAGTCAACTATATAATATGCTCCTCTGATTCAAACTTCTAGCTAAGTGCATAATCAGCTACATTGGCAAATGTTAGTGAAGTGCATCATCAGGAACACTGCTGGAGTAAGTCTGAAATGCATGTGTCCTCCAGACATGTCAGAGCTCTGTGGTATTCAGCCTATCTCTGCCTAGGACTTACAAATCACTATGCTATTCTCCTTGTCTTGTACTGTCAGCAGACTATTCCTAAGCCACCCATACCTATTTTTTCATTGAGGCTGTGATCAGTAGTACATCTCTGACATGCGACACAAACTGAACTATTACTCGTGATGCTGGACAAGTTCCTCATCTGCACATAAAGAGATGACTAGTAGTGACATGAATCTTTCTATGGACTTATGTCTGGCAGTACTATGGAGAGGTCATCTTCCATCTTGCTGTTTCAGAAAACACAGCTAGGAGGGCATTCCAGAATCTGGCTAACTGTGCACATTATTAAGGATAATTGTGGGGACAAGGAAAATGGAAACTCAATCATAAAAGAATTCAGCAAATATTAAAATGCATATTTAGAAATAAAGATGATCCCAGTGAGTCACGAACAATCGTGTAGGCTTTGAAGTCTTCATGATGTTTACATGTTATCCCGATGAACAGCAGCGCTAATCAGATATTCATGCTGCCTATCATGGCTACACAAATGCAAGCACATTTCCATGGTCAGCAACAGTGTTAGTGGCCACAAAAATGTGTTGAGCAGCATGAGCAAACACAGTAAAGAAATAGGCTTCCCTATGGGCATACCTGTTAAGCATGCTCACACAGACAGCATGAACAGCAACATAGGGCAAATAATGCAAGCTGTACCAGGCAGTAAAAGTGTACTGAGTGCAATGTGCGCAGAAATTATTCATGTGACTACAGAATTAAGTAAGCGAGGAGGATAAATGACAAGGGTGACTGCAATAGAAGGGTTGCTAGGCAGAAAACGTGTACTGAGGGCATTTTGCACAAAAATCAAATATACATATGCAGAAATATATAAAAGGGTAGGATAAATGCTCAAAGTGTACTAATACTTGATTTATAGGTACTTATATCACAAAGACAATTTTGTAATAATAAGATTCTGCAATATGTCTTTCATAATAACTAATGGTGGTCATGCTTCCTGAGCAAATATAGGTAAATAAAAGGTGACATAATATTATAGGATGTGAGAGTTATACAAAGCAACTGAGATAAAAAAGTTATTAGCATGCTGAGTTGAGGTGACAGCAAGGAATGTACATAACTTAGGGGATATTTGCATCGCATGCAATATAATAAATGAACATGTTGAAAATAAGAATGGTTCAGAAGCCACAATCACTTTTTGCTAGAATCTAGCCCATACCATCAGTGTTACCACTGAAGTGTGTATTAATTGCATACATCATAGAAATTGGTATAACACATGTACAAGGAGGATCACCCTTGAACTGAATTATGCATGTTAATATTCTAATGGTTATGCATGCCATATGTAGGTGTGTGCGTGTTGTTACAAATGTGGAAGCAAAGTGTGACATATGTAATACCCTTGCATACAACATTCCTGCTTGACAAAGTTATCATGTAAACAGATAAGAAAATATGCAGACACCACACTATGATGAGATTTATTCCACACAGGTGTGCATTAGCGCCATCTGAAACAGGATATAAGAGTGGATATTGTCACAAACAACTGAAATTGTGTGAATTAATCACGTGTTCATGCAACATATCAAGGGGTAATACTGATGTGATATAATGGTTGTTGTGTGATATCAGTACAATCAAACCAAATAATTCCCTATGCTAGAATTGAACATCAAGCTGTAAAACTCCTCCAAATAACAAGATGGCTATTAATCACATTCATCACAGTGGAATTGTTATCACAGATGTGGAACTCTGTCTATGTGAAGTCATTAAATCAGATGTGTTTTATTTGCCTGTAACTTTTATCTGATAAAAAGGATCAGTGATGCCTTTCCCACTCTATACATGCACATTAGATTTGGGGGGGGGGATTCCTGCAGAACTATTAAGGACGCAGATACTTACAATGACTCAATGCTGGTTTGGTTCATAGGTTAGTACTAAGCTAACTGCCCTTGCGAGCCATTTCAAGCCTAGCCAATCATCCCTTGTGAGACTCAAACCCTGCACCTTGTGTTTGTAAGGCAAACACTTTAACCATTAGGCCACCCTCCCAACTAGACAATATAACTAGACTGTATTATTGATGTATGGGTTTCTTTTGTTTTTATTGCATAAAGTGATGCATCTTTTGCAACAATAATAAATGCAACTGCACATGCTTCATATAGTATGTGTACCTCTATTTTATTTTCTCTGAATTATCCTGACAATAGAAACAGATCCAGGGTAAAAAATGAGAAAAATACCTGTTTGTTATAGACATTTGTGTGTATTTTTGTAAAACAATCACCTTAAAAATATCTTTTCCGTGACTAAGATGGCTTTCACCACACTAAGGTAGTCAGGGTGAGTCGACCTTCACTTATATAGATTAACGATCTGCCATAATTACACTCAGAGGCTATGCACATTTATTACAACTAGATGCCGTTATTTTCCTTCTTTGGAACCCTTGACTAAGTGTTGAGAAAGAAACAAAGGCTCACATAGTGTCAAATGCAGCAAAACCACCAAATAATAATTCCACTAGTAAAAAAATCATATCAGTCAGGCACCAAGAATTAAAATACCTGGAGTCCAGGATGGTGAATAGAAAGTAAATTTAATCAACCAAGGTGAAAACAACACACTGTGAGAGCTAAAGTAAAACAACACACTCTAACGGTCAAGCACTTTCATCTCTGAAAATGAGACTTCTTCACAACCATTTAATAAATAGCATTTTAATCACTTAAATACAAATCATAAGTCATGCGACACAACTAAAAATCACATGACTGAAATCTCCTAATATAAATAAATAATAATAAATACAAATAAAAATGCAAAATAAAACCAACATTTTAAAATCATACTTTAAAAACATAGGTTAATTGAAACTTTGCAAAATTAAAATTAAAGCTGAGCCACTCTGAATTTTAGCACAGGAGAGATATAGGTTTGTTTATTCAAATTCAGATGTTCCAATGCACTATTCAAGCTCCCTGAGTTCCATGTCAGTTTCCCATGAACCCTACTAAAAACCTTTAGGAACAACTTCTAATATACCAAAATTGAATTTACAAGAATTAGAACAGTTCAATGAATGTTTAAAGAAAGAGTTGTTGGCATTACCCTTTAATCTAGCATAATTGTGTTCATAAATCATTATATGAAATTGTCTTTCTGTATTGCCAACAATAAAACCTGAACAACTGGAACATAAAGCTATATATATTACCCCTTTTGAAGCATAATTCCCATCTGTGAGAATTTTTTGTGAGGATGACCCCAAAGTTATTTCTCTTTGTTCCATAATATAATTACACTGCTTACAGGCCCTACATCTTTTCTTACCTGTGTATTGCCTCATGTTAGTATTATGAATTTGATGCTCAAAAAGATTTTTAAGATGCATATTATCCTTGGATACAAAGCCAAGGGAGTTACATAGCGTTTTGTGAATGGGTTCATCCACCTTGAAAATGTTCCAGTTTCTAATTATGAATGTTCAAAAGGGCACCAAGGAAAAAAGACACAGGAAGACACAGGAATATTTTAATCCACAACTTCTACAACTACTTAGTAGTTGTGGATTAAAATCTGTTCATTTTTTTATCCTTCCTGTGTCTTTTTTTTTTTTGGTGCACTTTTGAACATTCAATTTGTGGTTGCTTTTGGCTCTTAGTTTTCAGTTTTTAGTTATGATGTTTCTCACTTCTCTGGAATGCGGTCCGTGTTTGACATATGAAGGTTAATTTAAAGAATAGTTTGCTAAAGCTGAGGATGTTCCACTATCCCAATCTGAACCTAATATAGATTTGAATTTAACACCCTAATCTTATAATAGTTCTCCCCAAATACTGGTCAGTAGATTTAATGGGTATCCTCTGTCCTGGAGCAATCATGTTAACTTATTGGCTTCATTTGAGTTTAGAGTTGTTCAGATGAGCTGTTATGTCTGTCATGTCCATTATTATATGAAGCTCATAGAAGTAAAGAATTTTAGGGTCATTATTGAGAAATTGTTCACAATTATAGTTTACATAGTGGTTTAATTTAATTCTGTTATTTTATTGTGTCTGATGTACAGGAATGTTTACTATGCTAAGGTAGCCACAGTATGACAAGGGATTTAAGATGTAACTCTTTATAAAAATATTTAGAGTAATCACCCTGTTAAGAAGGTAGAAGAAATCAAAAAGTTTTTCATAATATAGAAGTCTAGGTAAGTCCTTCACTTAAAGGCCTATATGCTTGTGAATTAGTTTAGTCTATCTGTATAGCTTATGGTGCTTAGTCCATCAGTTTTTTTGACTTAGGAAACATTGTCATTGAACATGAAGAGGTGTTTGAGAAGTATTTAAAGAGTGAGGCATTATATTAAATAAAAAGACTAATGAGGGACATTTCTTACATCTAGAAGAGATGATCCTTGAATCCAATTGTGTTAGACTGAATGATTTCTAATTATATGTAGTAGTCAAAAGATTGTTCATGTCTGCATATGTACTTCAATTTCCCATAAGGGACTACAGTTTGAGGGGGAAATATTAGTAATTCTAGATTTTTTTTGGGGGGTGTAAATATTTTATAACAATGCTTAATATACAATATAGTTATAACTAGTGGTTGTATAACAACAGTGCTTAGTTTAATGATTTTACTATTATAATGTTCTACTCTTAAGACTAGCTCTTTCTGTTAAAAAAAACTTTAAAATATATTTTTTTATTTAGATTTAAAAATAGAAATGCCTATTATTTTATTTAAGTGTGGTGTTATTGTTGACAATTTATAATATTTTCTCTGAATAGCAGTATTTGTCTTGGAATGTGTTTCTTATCATGAATTGATGGGTAGGTTTGTATGAATGAGTTTTCTGTTTAAACTAGGAGTTCTATACTCCATGAATGGAAGGAAGGTTAGAAGAATATTCTGTTTAAAAGCTAATACCATTTTTTGTTCTTTTTTGGTGGCTACTATCTTGGTTAATATGCTTGTATTTCTTAAATATAGTGTAAATAGAGTTCATATTGTAAATAAGCAGTTTAAAACTTAAAAATGTGATATTATATTAATACCTCATCTTAGATTTAGACTGTCACTTATTCTTTTACATGTCAATAGCTAATACATGGCTCAATTAAATTGCATATCCATTAATATTAATGGTTTAAACAGTGGCTGCAACAGGAATAATTTAACAAAATGTTTTAGTCTGTTTGCTTCACAAATTCTTTTTTACAGGAGGCCCATTTATTACAAAATTATTTAAACAGACTTAATAATAAATATTTTACTGTGTTAAGTAGTTCTCATTACAATGGAAACAGAGAGGGGGTTGTTATCTTATGTAAAAACATTTTACTCATAACTAAAACACATATAATGGTGATAAAGGCATGATTTGTTCAGTAACAATGGAAATAAAAAGGAAATTAACCACTTTAATTAATGTTTACTGGATACTGGGTATTGGTATTTAAACAGTTAATTATCAATTAGAACAAGTAATACAAATCTCAAAAGGCAGTATCATTTTGGCTGGTGACTTCAGCTGTATTTTAGATTATGAAGATTCTAATACTATTAGAAAATGAAGAATATCAGCCTGAAGTAAAGCTTTAAAAAATTTACACTTTCATTTCAGAAGAAAGATATTAACAAATTCTTAGATTCTAATTCTCTTTTCTGTACTCATTTCTCTTATAGACATAATACTCAGTCAAGAACTGATAGAGTGTATATATATATATATATATATATATATATTCTTATAACAAGAATGAAAGTTTACAACTTTGAACTTGTAATAGGAAGCCTCACTTATGAGAAAGTTCAATTTAAAGAAAGTGAACTTCTGCGAAAGTGCACTTCACCGAAAATACCGCAGCACAGTAGAGGACATCAAAAAACAAGCTGTGTCCTCCACTAAGGTGTAATACTCATGGACCTTAGGGTTAGGGCATGGGTTAGGGTAAGTGGATAGTTAGTAAAGCTATCCCCTTACCCTACCCCATGCCCTAACCCTAAGGTTTGTGACTATCGCACCATAGTGGAGGACATTGCTATGTCCTTCATTGAGCTGCAGTCATCACGGACCTTAGAGTTAGGGCATGGGTCATGGTAAGTGGATAGCCCTATGGGCTATCCCCTTACCATGACTCGTGTCCTAACTCTAAGGTCCGTGAGTACTGCACGGAAGTTCAGTACAACACCCGTTTGTTGTACTAAACTTCGTGTAAGTGCACTTTTGATTAAGTGCACTTCTGCTGCAGTGTGCATTCCATACACTATTTCGAAGTAGTGAACCTTCGATCTAGTGTATGGAATCCATATATATATATATATATATATATATATATATATATATATATATATATATAAAACCTAATATCTAGATTAAGTAAAAGTTGCCACATGTCTGCTATCGGATTGTAATACCATAACATTTGAATTTATGTTGAAGGCTAATAGCAACATTTCCATTAAAAGGGCAGAAGCCTATATAACCAACTTAAAAGATTTTAAATAATTATATTTTAAAGAAGTCAAGTCCTTTTTTGAATTTAGTTATACTGATGACATTTCTGAAATTTATGTATGGGACACTCTAAAAGCTTATTTGAAAGGAAAAATAAGGAATTGGTATGCTCATAAGAAAAAGCAATGGGATAAAGATTTGATAGATTTACAGGAAATAATTTATAAATTAAAACAAATAGATCAAGAAGGACATAATGTAATAAATAAATGATTTAAAGAAATAGTATCTAGAACTGTTAAATCATAAAACTATGATAAATTTAGAGAAGGTTAAAGTAATTATTTTATAAATCCAAAATCTATGCATAAAGTAGCATCAAGAACAAAAATACTTAAAATCTAATCACATTAGAGAGTTGTATTCTCCTGAAAGTAAAAAAAAGGTAACTGAAGCTGAAGGTTTTTGAAAATATTTAGAGCTCACTTTAATAAAATTAATCAATATATCCCAGAAATGGATTCCTTAGGAAAAATTAAAAAATAATTAAAAATATAGTACAAACAGGTTGACAGAGGAACAAAAGAAATTGACAGATACGCCTATATTGATGTCTAAACTTACAAGTCAACTTAAACTAAAACCTAAAAAATTGCCTGGCAATGATGGCATAACATTGGAACTTTATAAATTATTACCTAAAAGGCTTTGTGCATTGTGCATAAAGTTTTATTAATACTCAAAGTTGTATCAAGCATTCCTCCTTCCTGGAAATACACACTTATTTCCCCAGTATTAAAGATGAATAAAAATCCAGCTGAGTGTATTTCTTAAAGATGAATACTGTTTTAAGCATTGATTATAAAATATTCATGGCTATACATGCTGCTAAATTGCAACAACTATTACCATATATGATTAATAATGGTCATACTGGATTTACATTAAATAAGAACACTTATGATAATATTAAAAGTATACGAGCTTTACTAGATCTTGCTAACAATAAAAAAGATGGATTGACATTCTTAAATTTGAGCATAAATTTTGCTTTTGACTCAGTTACTTGGAAATATTTATTATTGGTTCTAGAAGAGTACTATTTCTCTAATCAGTTTTCACAACTTGTAGATTTGCTTTATGAGCACTTAGTTGCATACATAAAAATAGGTATCTGTGTATTAGAGCTTATTTCGATAACTAAAGGAACAAAATAGGGCTGTCCTTTATCTCCACTAATATTTACTTTAATTAGGGAACCATTTGCAAACACTTAAGGTCAAGAACAGATATCAAAGGTATACAGATTAAAATAAATTAAATTGTAAGGTATTATTGTTGCAGCCCTATCAGTTTGTTGAACAATCTATTTATCAAATATCTCTTCATCGACCTTTATTTATTGAAACTTAATCCATTGAATGCTCATTTTACTGAAAATTTTCCCAGGGCAAAAAAACTACTTGGTTATTTATTTATTTATTTTATTTATTTTACATTTGTTGACCAGGGTAGTCCAACTTGATACATGTCCATTTTCAGCAGAGACCCATGGAGAAAAGCTCCAAGGTTGAACATGCAGTAAAAATCACAAAATGATTACACATTACACACAGTTTACAGGCTCCAGTTGAGCAAGCAGGTAATATAATCATACATTTTTAAAACAGTGTTGACAAATTGACTAGGCAATGTAACATGACTGCAGACTATAGAGAAGGATCTAGTCAGGTTTTTAAAAAGAACATACCCATTGAGTTTTAAAGTATAGCTTGAGGCTTTTTTTGAACTGAGTAAGAGAGGGTTCAAGAGTAAGATCAGCAGGAAGTTGATCCTATTATCAGGAGTTTGCCCTTGTCCCCATTGTAGTGCAAGCTCAGAGTTACTATATTTAGTTATGGGGTGGGTTTTAAATTTTGTGGATTTTGTGATGGTTGCTAGATTGACCGACTACTTTATCTCCATGGGGAAAACATTTTGCTAAAATGAGCATTTGATGGATTAAGTTTCGATAAATAAAGTTTGAAGAAGAGGTATTCGATAAATAGTTCATTCTACAAACTGATATAGACCCATTATTGTTTGCAGATGATATTCTTTTGACTTAAAATGATAATAAAAACTCTGTTAAGCCACTATTTAATGCAACAGAAACCTTTCAGAAGAAATCTGGGCTTAATTTTAATGAGAATTTAAACAAAAATTTTCCTCATAAATGTCAATATTAATGGCATGGTAGAAAGATCTATTAAGTATGTAGTAAAAGATAAAAATAGCTATTTAGAAATAATTTCAATAGATAATATTAAGAATAGAATTGAAGAAAATTATTTGTATAGTCTAACTTCTATTAATGTTCTTGTCAATAAATGGAACAAGTGTTATTTTTCAATGGAAGAGCGACATTCTCTAATAAACATGATTATTTTGCCAAAAACCCAGTATATAATACAATCCCTTTCATTATCTCAGTCTAAAAAATATAAAATAATTCAATCATTTAATTCTCAAAACATCATGTTATGCACTGGCCTATGGGTGGAAATGGTATGCCTGACATAGAGCTATATTCATTATCCTCTGTTATTAAAATAATTGTCTTGGGGTTGAATAACTATTATAATGCTATTATAGCATTATAATAGTTATTCAACCACAAGGCAATTATTTTAATAACAGTGGATAATGAATATAGCTCTATGTCAGGCATACCATTTCCACCCATAGGCCAGTGCATAACTTAGGAGTGTCCAACCATTTGGCTTGCTGGGGCCACATTGAGTGAACAGAAATGGTCTTGGGGCCGCATATAAAATATATCATATAGTTAACTCTTTTGTTGCTCCGGAAGACCACAGTTGACCTCCTGGCTGTACTGCAGGTGCATTTGAACAATGAATAAACATAATAAATGCCTAAAATTTGCCTTAAAATTCTAATTCTCATTCTAATTATCTAATCTAATTCTCATTCTAATTATCTAATCTAACAGTTAACTCTAACATCTTAGTTAATATATCTATCTATATATATATATATATCTAATCTATATAAATTTTTTTTTTTTTTTTTACAAATAAACAGATATTCACTACAGCACTAACATTTCTCACTGGGAAAACCATTTCAGCAGTCCAACTACATAAAATGTCAACATCAGCAGTCATACAATACTATAATCCACAAAAATAACCCAACAAATTTGCAATAAAGTAAAGAATTCACATTACTGACTTAATAAAACAATTCTGAATAAGCTAGAAGAGGGTCTCACCCAAACAAATAACTGGTGCCAGAAATATGGCCTCAAGTTAAATGCCAAAAAATGCATCATCATCCCCTTTGAGGAGAGTGATGTCCCCACAAATTATCACATTAATAACAATGTTGTAAGCATGCAATAAGTCATATGGTACTTGGGCAGCCAGGTAGATAGAAACCTGACTTTTAACCACCATGTTGTCTCCGTTGTAAGGAAAGCTTTTTACATGGCCCAATTCATTAGTAAGGATATCTCATCCAGGGACAAGGAGGTCATAACATCCCTGTATTCTTCCTTTACAAGAGCCATTATTGAGTGCAATGCCCCTTTTGACATGTGCCTCAGCAAAACACCCTGCCAAAAGAAAGACTACAACCATTTCTGACAAAAAAGGTGAAAGGACTAAGTTCACTTAGTTATCTAAACAGACTAAAAAGCTTCTTGCTTTCCTCTGTCTCTCATTGGCCCCTATAAATTTCACAATTGACTTGCTTTCCATGCTAAGAAAGATCCTGCCTTAAGAGACTTCCTCTACCTCAGAAATACTGGTTATACTTAAAACGCTCACTACAAAGATCACAGCCTTCACTGCAACATAAACAAACCACTTTTTATGGACAGGTTCTTGACACAAAAACCTTCAACTTCTGCAAAAAGCTCCTCTCATTATCAAACAATGTAGTTCAGCAACACGATGGCTGGATGGATAGCCATAAATGTAGTCCTTGGGTAAGTAGCATAGCCTTCATCAAACCAGATGGAAAATCCACATACTAACCTTTCCCAGCTGGATGGCTAAGATCTAATATTGGTTACTCAAATCTAGTTGCCCAAGAAGAGGGGCATGTTTAACTAAGAATTCCATTTGCAAAATTATATTCAGTATACATATTAAATCTCTCTCTCGTACACACACACACACACACACACACACACACACACACACACACACACACACACACACACACACACACACACACACAAAGCCCCTACTTGTAAAATCGGCAACCTTAGTAATCACATGACACCCACTCACTGAATGAAATTGTCTGAAAAAAAAATCATAATAGAGATGGATTCATCCATGTAATTTCCCACCACCAAAAGGACCATCAGTAAATCAACAAACAACTGCTCAGCAAAAAGTAAATCAATAAGAAAACCATAAACTATAATGCTACATACTGGTGTAAACATATAACTTGTGTCAATCCCCAGGTTAATCCATACCAAAAGATTGTTTCAGACCTTCAGCTATGTACAAACAGCTTTCTCCTAAAAACTTAACTCATTGATATTTGCCTTGCTGTAATTATAACTGTAAAAAAAAAATGTTTTTAAGTTTATTCTGTACCGCAATGATTTTCACTGTTACGAGATGTAATCTCTGCCATATTGTACGAGTACTACATCCATAATTTGTTGTCTCTCTCTCATGTATTATATTGTTTTGTGTTATTTTTGGAGCTTTTCTCCCCGGACCTCCGCTGAAAATGGACCTGTGCCCAGTCGGACTATCCCGGTAAACAAATGTAAAATAAAATAAAATAAATAAAAATAAACTTCCCTCCAATCTAAAGCCATTTGACATTCAGAAATTTTAATTTGTGCAGAAGTTACTCACAGACTGACAGTTTACTGAGCTGTAATGCTGACCTTCGCTTTTGAAAAACCAAATTCCCAGACTTTGTCAATAGCTCAAAGTGTAGAGAGGATTATTTATTTATTTTTAGAAAACATCTTTAAAACTATTAAATTGATTACACACCCAGAAACACAGAAAAGTTATTGTGATTATGTAAACCACAAAATGCTGCAAGAAATCAAAGTCACATTAGCACTCTATGCTTATGTCCGAACAGATGAATCATACCTGTCAATTCCAAAAGAAGTTAAGTAGCTTAATAAGAAGGTTATTTGCAAGGGTGCATGGCAGTTTATAATGGAAATAAGCAGAGATATTAAAAAGGCAATTTTTTTCATAATTATGCCGAAAGGTCTTCCAAGGTAAATACAACTTCTGATTTAGTATGGAACCATACCTCTCAACCTTAGAGCAAGAAATCTGGACAAAGCGAAAAATAAAAGTGGGACACAGGCCCAAAAATAGTTATGCATCACAGACACCATTGAAACAACTGTAGCTGCAAGCATTATACATCACTTATAATCTTTCTATCCCATTATTGTCAGTTAAACATTATACGGCTCATTCAGTCCTACCTTTTTTTGCATCAAAGGAAACCATGCTTTGAAATGACAAATGCATTAAACATAATACATAAAACACATTGCATCAACATCCTGCAACTTCCTACCTGCAAGCAACCACAGAGCTTTCACTGAAACTAGGGCTGCTTGGTTCCCCAGAATGACAGCTCTCCCTAATTAAGTCTAATGGTATGCAATCTACCAGTATCTGGACTACCTGAAATAAATTGAAAGTACACTTTGTTTAATTAAATTATATTTCTAAGCCCACTTACTATATTTTTTCAGTAACATCCCAATATCCATTTCCAGGTCACTTTACAAGACATTGGCAGTGGTAGACTTGGCATCCTTCAGAACCCCACAGGCCCATGCTAATACATTGTCCATTAAATGTAAATATCCATCCACTGTAAATGGCAAGAAGCTATGTCTTAAAAAATCTACTTCTGGCATGCGTACCCAAGTGTTAGGTTTTGAAACAAAGAAACATTCTCCACAGTCCGTAAGTCTCTGTCTTTAATAATAGTCTACTGTTGCAGCACTCCCACTAAATAAGCACACACATACACACTAAAATCCCCAACATTTAAAAAATGATATTGTGCCCACTTGATTTGCCAGTATTGATGATCCGCCAAAGCTAAGCTTACTGTTGTCCAATTTACCACTGCTTAGAACCCACCAATGAAAAAACAGTACTAGGTGCTTTTTTTGTTTGTCTGAAAAAACAATACAACTTTATATGTTACAGTCCCACATAGTCAGTCCACTACTGACCCATTAACCCTAGGCTGCTGTCTCATTCTTACTCCCTGGAACTGCATTACCTTGGACTACTACTTTTATTTCCTAAGCAAAAGACACAAATTGGAAGATGAGGCAAAAAGTCCAGACATTCTTTGAAAATCCATATAGTTAAGAGGTATGAGTTCATGTTCAATACAACACTCTCCCTATCAGGAAAGCTGCAATTTAATGAAAGTGTACACTTAATATATGATATATTTGTGAGCTAACTTGTTTGTGCATTCTGGCTGACAGGTTCAGTGCAAATTTCTCCCTCCTCACCCCCAAAAGAAGAAATACTTATCCCAGCTGAATGTAATCTCCCCGTCATCTCAGATGTCCAAGGTGAGAACCGCCTAACAAAGCTAAAAACACAGCATCAATGGGACCTGACGGTATCCGGGTTTGCTACGTGAACTCAAGAGGAGCTAAAGCCGCACATAAAAATGCTATTTAACCTTAGCCTTACTACAGGATATGTACCTGAACACTGGCGTACAGCAACAGTGGTTCCACTCCACAAAAGGGGTGCCTCTACAGACCCTGGGAACTACTGCCCTATAAGCTTAACCAGCCTGGTCTGCAAAGCTATGGAAAGAATCATTATGGAACTCATAAACAGAGACATTGGGGACCTACAGACACTTGATCCCACCCAGTTCAGCTTTGTAAAGGGCAGATCCTGCCTTTTGAACCTGGTTGACTTTTTCGAAACAGTCACTAGAGCCATTGATGAGGGCAAAGCAGTCCATACAGCCTACCTGGACTTGGCTAAGCCTTCGACACAATACCCCACTCAGGCATCATAGATAAGCTCAACAGCTTAAATGTAAACCCTTATGTCACTAGATGGGTTGCAAACTGGCTAAAGGACAGAACCCATAAAGTTAAAATCGCTGGAGCAATGTCAGACTCAAAGCCAGTCACAAGTGGTGTCCCACAGGGATCTGTCCTGGGACCCCTCTTGTTCAGCATTTATTTCTCAGATGTTAAAGCAAACATGGGAGGGTTGTGGCTGACAAAGTTCACAGATGACTGCAAACTAGACACCATAGTCGATACACCAGTGGACACATACATCCTACAAAAAGGCCTCACAGAAACGGACAACTGGTGCCGGAGTCATGGCCTTAAACTAAATGCCAAAAAATGTATAGTCATCCCCTTTGGGAAAAACAAAGTACCCACAAATTATCACATAGACAGCAACCCACTGAGTACAGAAAAAGTAATCAGAGACCTAGGGACCCAAGTCGACAGCGACCTCTCATTTGACACCCACGTTGCCAAAGTGGTTAGAAAGACATTCTACCTTGCACACCTTATCATGAAGGGATTCACATCCAGATCCAAGGATGTCATTGTACCCCTATACTCCTCCCTCATCAGACCCATGATTGAGTACAATGCCCCATTTGGTATGTACCTCACCCGCATTTGCAACAGCTGGAGAGACCACAAAAGTACCTCACCAAGAGGATCAATCTCCAACATATTTTTCGAAACATTATGCGGCTCATTCAGTGCACTTTTTGCATCCAAAAGAAACCATGCTTTGAAATGACAAATGCATTAAACATAATACATAAAACACATTGCATCAACATCCTGCAACTTCCTGCCTGCAAGAAGCAACCACCAGAGCTTTCCACAAACTAGGGCTGCTTGGTTTCCCCAGGAAATAAACAGCTGCCCTAATTAAGTCTAATAGTATGCAATCTACCAGTATCTGGACTACCTATGAAATAAATTGAAAGTACACTTTGTTTAATTAAATTATATTTCCTAAGCCCACTTACTATATTTTTCAGTAACATCCCAATAACATCCATTCCAGGTCACTTTACAAGACATTGGCAGTGGTAGACTTGGCATCCTTCAGAACCCCACAGGCCCATGCTAAGCCATTGTCCATTAAATGTAAATATCCATCACTACAAATGGCAAGCTATGTCTTAAAATCTACTTCTAACAAGTGCCCAAGTGTTGGGTTTTGAGCGAGAAACATTCTTCTGATCAAATGATCTCTGTCTTTAATAATAGTCTACTGTTGCAACACTCCCACTAAATAAGCACACACCACTAAAATCCCCAACATTTAAAAATGATATTGTACCCGCCAGTTTACCAAGTATTGATCATAAAGCTAAGCTTACTATTGTCAATTTACACTCTTCGAACCCACCAATGAAAAAAACAGTACTAGGTGCTTTTTTGTTTGTCTGAAAAAAACAATACAACTTTATATATTACAGGTCACATGATCAGTCCCTACAGCCCATTAACCCTAGGCTGCTGTATAGACCGCCTCCTGGAACTGCATTACCTTGGATACTACTTTCCCTAAGCAAAGACACAAATTGGAAGATGAATAAAAGTCAGACATTCTTTGAAAATCCATATATAGTTAAGAGGTATGAGTTCCTTGTTCAATACAACACTCTCCCTATCAGGAAAGCTGCAATTTAATGAAAGTGTACATAATATATATTGATATATTTGTATAGGCTGCTTGTTTGTGTTCAATGAGTGAGCTGATTTTAACTAGACTCTTTGTGTGCATGCGATCTATAATCTCACTCTCATGCACACACACACACCACACACACACACACACACACACACACACACACACACACACACACACACACACTCTTCTTCTACTTTCCGCACACAATTCTGCTTCCATGCATTGCACTCACTCCATTTTACCTATTAACACAGGTAATTGCTGAAATCGCTTTCCAAAGGCAACAGCTTGGCAAATCCATACATGAGTCCCTCTTCAGGTGAAGGAACACACACACCCATCACACACACACACACACACACACACACACACACACACAGATTGATTGCGGCACAAAATAATGGCGTAAACACACTGACCCTTTTTGGCTCAAAACAAAACTAGAAGGTGCTTTGGCGAATCACTGGACATGCCGACATTAAGCCCGTTACTGAGTCCGGGGAATGAAAAACACAAAACAAAGAAAAGAGGTGTTTTGGGGCATGCATACATCGATATTTGCAGTTGGGGTTGAGACGCATGGAAGAGCTCTGGGGAGCATCTGCGGCCAGCGGCGGGCCGCATAATTGAGACCACGTCTATGCTAAAGGGAAAGAGATACATGGAATCATTTGTATGGCATCAAATAAAATAACATATAAAAAGTACTCTATCAATAAACAATTTCCTTGTGGTTGAATATTATAATGCTAAATAGAAAGACATAAATGAAAGCTTTTGTATGAAATCAAATAAAACATCATATACGTGGCAATATTTAGTAATGAAAACTAACTTCTTATGGATATTAAAATATTGCATATTAGAAAATAGAAACATTATGATTAATTCTTCATATCTCTTTAATATTAACTACTTTTACAATCTTTGTTTATAAGAATCCTGAATATAAGGCATGGCTGTTTTTGAAATCTCCTATAGCATATGCACAAAATACTATATCTACTTTTGACATATACAAAATGAATAAATTTAAAGAGAATAATTTGGTATACTGGAGTCAACTTATGGTGGGAGAAAAATTGCAATCCATAGAAAATATATCTTCTTTTTCTTTCTGCATTTCCCGGTTAGGGGTCGCCACAGCGGATCACCAGTTTCCATTTATTCCTGTCCTCTGCATCTTGCTCTATCACACCAACCACCTGCATGTCCTCTCTAACCACATCCATAAACCTTATCTTAGGCCTTCTTTTCTTCCTCTTACCTGGCAGCTTCATCCTTAGCATCTTTTTCCCAATATACCCAGCATCCCTCCTCAGCACATGTCCAAACCAATGCAATCTCGCCTCTCTGGCTTTGCCTCCAAACTATCCAACCTGGGATGACCCTCTAATATACTTATTCCTAATCCTGTCTACCCTCGTCACACCCAGTGCAAATCTTAATATCTTTGACTCTGCCACATCCAGCTCTGACTCCTGCCTTTTTGTCAGTGCCACTGTCTCCAACTCATATAACATAGCTGGTCTCACTACCCTTTTGTAGACCTTCCCTTTCACTATTACTGGTACTCGTCTATCACAAATCATTCCTGACACTCATTTCCACTCACTCCACCCTGCCTGTACTCTCTTCTTCACCTCTCTTCCACACTCACCATTATTCTGAACTGTTGATCCCAAGTATGTAAATTCATCCACCTTCGCCAACTCTACTCCCTGCATCCTCACCATTCCTCTATCCTCCCTTTCATTCCCACACATATAGTCCATCGTAGTCCAACTGACCTTCATTCTTCTCCTCTTTAGAGCATATCTCCACCTCTCCAGGGTCTCATCAACCTGTTCCCTACTCTCACTACATATCACAATGTCATCTGCAAACATCATAGTCCACGGGGATGCCAATCTGATCTCATCTGTCAACCTGTCCATCACCAGTGTAAATAAGAATGGGCTCAGAGCTGATCCTTGAGGTAATCCCACCTCCACCTTAAATGCATCTGTCACTCCCAGAGCAGATCTCACCGCTGTCGCACTACCCTTGTACATATCCTGTACCACTCTTACATACTTCTCTGCCACTCCCGACTTCCTCATACAATACCACAACTCCTCTCTAGGCACCCTGCCATATGCTTCCTCTAAGTCCACAAAGACATAATGCAACTTCTTATGACCTTCTCTGTACTTCTCCATCAACACTCTCAGAGCAAACATCGCATCTATAGTGCTCTTTTCTAGCATGAAACCATATTGCTGATCACTAGTCATCACCTCCTTTCTTAACCTATCTTCCACTACTCTTTCCCATAATTTCATGCTGTGACTGATCAGTTTTATCACTCTGTAGTTACTATAGCTCTGCACATCACACTTATTCATAAAAATCGATACCAGAACACATTTTCTCCACTCCTCAGGCATCCTCTCACTTTACAAGATTTCATTAAACAATCTGGTTAAAAATTTCACTGCCATTTCTCCTAAACAACTCCAAGCTTCCACAGGTATGTCATCTGGACCAACAGCCTTTCCATTCTTCATCCTCTTCATAGCTATCCTCACTTCCACCTTGCTAATCCATTGCACTTCCTGATTCACTATCCCCACATCATCCAGCCTTCTCTCATTCTCTTCATTCATCAGCCCCTCAAAGTACTCCTTCCATCTGTTCAACACATTCTCCTCGCTAGTGAGTACGTTTTCCTCATTATCCTTTATCATCCTTACCTGCTGCACATCTTTCCTAGCTCAGTCCCTCTGTCTAGCCAATTGGTACAGGTCCTTTTCTCCCTTCTTAGTGTCCAACCTTTCATGCAACTCTCTATGTGCCTTATCGTTATATATCTATTAAATTTAATTTAAATAAAGTATTGTGGTTAGATGTACAGAATTGTAGATTTTCTATTAAAAATAAAATTAAAATAATGCAACCTTCAATTAAAAATTCTGTGCCAAAATCCATATTACATCAGAGAACAATGGAAACAGGATTGCTATCAAAAATATACAAGATTATTAGATATTCAAAAGGATATTTTAAGGAAAGTTATTGGGAGTATTTTAAAACTATAATTATTAGCCAAATAAAGAAGGTATAAAACACACGTTGACATCTTCAAATTACACTACTTGTTCCATAAAGTGGAAATTGTTTACATGGAAATTTATACACACATTTATAACCCCACATAGAACAGAATTAATGTATAAGAAAAACATTACATGCTAGAGGTGTAAATTAATCGTGGATTGGCAATATATGATTTTTGTTTGCGAAGTTATTAAAACATTCTGGGACAATATTAATTTTTTTTACAGGCATTATTTAATGATAAATTAACTTTATCTAAATCATTGATCTTATTCAATACACCAATACCTGTCTGTATAAAGAGAGTGAATTAACAGCTTCTGAGTACCATCCTATCCATTGCAAGGAAAATAATCACAAAGAAGTGGAAGAATGAACAAACTACAACACTGAAAGAATTTGTAAATACTGCAACCGATGTTTGTCATTACGAACTCTTTAACAATCACGCTATAAATAGTTGTTTTAATTTTACTTTATATTGCTTGTTTAGATAGTTCTGTTGTTAAAATTTGTCAAACACTTGTTATAATTAATAAAAAAATATTAAAAACAATAAAAATTCTTATCACATTTTTGTGCTTTCTAGTCACTCAGAAAGATTACACTAAGTGTACCTGTAGTCTACACTTTGTGGTAACTTTTACGAATTCCTGTCAATATTTAAAGCTGCAAGAATATCAGTAGGAAAACTAAAATAAGAAGGAAGATGGGGTGAGTTATGTCTGTGTTGTCTGATCACTCAGATGAGTGTACCCTTAGTGTGCACTTAGTGTAGGTGTTATTGAATCCTAGAGATGTTTTTGTGAACCTTGGGTATAACAAAAGCAGTTGGTATGGATGGAAGTTTATTTAGTAAAAAAGTATATGTGTCCAAATCAATCTCTCCTTGTATGGCCTCTAAAAATAAATCTATTTTTCTATAACCCACAAACAAATTCATTGTTCAAAGTAAATTTGTATTTCTCAGTGTCCTGCAACAGATTGTGGATGTCACCAAGATAGTCCATTTTATCCACGATATCAATCTCTCCACCCTTATCTGGTTTCATTATTCTCAAAGAGGCATACTTCCTGAGATAGACCACTAAATTCCATTCATCTTTGGAAAGATTAAAATGTCATGAGAAATAAGAATGTAATAAACCATATAAATCTTTTTTTCCACAGGACTTCTCAAAAATAGCCACAATTGAATTTAAAGGTGTTTATAAGTATTTTTTTTCTGAAAAGTAGGAAGTGATGGTTTGTAAGAAGGATTTTCCAGCTCAGTTCTACTTAATGAAATTAATTGAAAATTAGGTTTCTTTGTGAATAGCCTAAGTTCAATTAATGCATCTACAATTTCATACTTTGGGGTGGGATGGACATAAGTCCTTTTTTAAAAAGTGTAAAATGGGTTTTAGTGACATTAGTCTCTGTGTAATTAAATATATTAAACCATTGGTAGGTTAATACTCTGCCATTGTGTGTACACAAGATCCCCTAATTGTGTGATGGTAAGTCAGTGTCCATTTGAGTGTTGATGAATTCTATCTGATCTAGTTATGCCTTTTCTAACCCCTGCCCTGTTTCTGGTTCCCCTGCTGAGAGGAGGCTATTGGTTGGATTAAAAAAATATCCCTTTGTTGATTCTCTAACCTTTCTGATCTTCTTAAGTAGGAAAATTAAAATTATCATCAGGGATGTTAGACTGTGATTCAGGAGGTGACTTGTATGTGTTAATATTATTGCGAGTAGGTGAATGAGTTAAACCATCTCTCACAGGGTGCCCTTTATCCCCTCAAGCAACATTTTCTTATGTGTGGTTATCTATAAGTACCTTAGAGCTCAAAAAGTTGTGAAGGAGGATATGCTTTGTAATTAGCATAATCCATCTGATCTCTAATGTCTTTTGTTTTCTATTCAAATTAATTTTAACTTCTTTCTCAACTTTATAAAGAAATATTATAATATTAATATTGTACTTGAACAATAAATATTTGTTAATGTTAGCATCTAAAACATTAAATTATTCTAGTAATTTAGAAATATTACAGTTATTTAACATAATAATAAAAAGTATAAGCTTTCGTCCTTGTCTATCAAAAAGTTAGAGTAATTCAAGGTATTGATTAGAATCCATAATAAGTCCTTGGGAAAACTTATATATCTGTACCCCTTTTAGAACATGTTTATTTTTGATACATTCAGTCAAAAACAAAATGTCTAACTGAAGATTACACATCTTGTGAACCTTGCGTACAAAAATGTTCAACATATCTTGAAAACTCTTGGAAGATGGTGTGCCCTGGATGGAAAAATGTAAGTCTTTGTGGAGCCATCCTTGAAAATCCATGTTATTAAAAAATCTTGGTTTACAGATCTGTTGTGAACTTTGTCCATTAATGAAATTGTTACTGCTGTGATTAGCCCATCAATCATTCTCCAGTGAAATAAATGTATGGATGTGTTGGACCATACTAACGGAAGTGGGAAAACCCATCTGTACTTTGTCTGTTGATGATGAGAGGTGGATAAATTAATCCAAAGTGTTTGGTATAGAATTACACTTTTGAGTCTAAAGGGTGATCAATTGAGTAAAATCTCCCAGAGAATTGGGAGAGGACATATCATTGTCAACAAAAGGACCAATATCATTATTCATATCCAAATTTGAATTCCCCCAATAAATCCATAAAAGTGGTGTGGTACTACAAAAAGCAATTCAACACTACAATGTTGAAAAGACAAGACCAAAGAAAATCATACAGCGTGTGAACGTGCAGCCAAAGATAAGCAAGAATCAAAAACAAAGGCTCAGTTAGTGTCAAATGCAGAAAGACTAACAAATAGAAATTCCACTAGTAAAAAAAATCACATCAATTAGGCACAAAGAATTAAAACTAACCACCAAGAGCCCAGGATGGTGAATAGAACGTTTATTTAATCAACCAAGTTGAAAACAACACACTGTGACAGTTAAAATAAAATACGCTATAACAGTTGAACTCTTTCCTCCCTGAACATGGGACTTCTTCAGAACTGTTTGATAAAGTAATTCACTTAAATATATATCATAAGTCATGTGACAATTAAAAATCACATGACTGAATTCTAGTACTATAAATATAAATAAAACTGCAAATTAAAGCAACATTTTAGGAAAAAAGACATACCTAAAAACATAGGTTAATTGAAACTTTGCAAAATTAAAATTAAAGTTGAGCAGCTCTGTATTTGAACACAGCAGAGATAGAGATACGTTCTCTTAAACCCAGTTGTTCCTATGCATTTAGTCTAAGTTTAAATATGAGTTCCCTGAGTTATATTTTAGTTTACCATGACCCCCCCCCCCCAAAAAAGTAATCCTTAGGAACAACCTTCAATATACCAACATTGAATTTAGAAAAATTAGAGCAGTTCAATGAATGTTTAAACAAAGAGTAGCTGGCATTACCCTTTAATATAGCATAATTTTGTTCATAAATTCTCATACAAAATTGTTTTTCTGTTTTGCCAACTTTAAAACTTGAACAACCGAAACATGAAACTATATATATATATATATATATATATATATATATATATATATATATGTATATATTACCCCTTTTGAAGTACAATTCTCATCTGCAAGGAAAATTGTTTGTGAGGATGACCACAAAGTTATTTTTCTTTTTTCCATTAATTAATTACACTGGTTACTGACCCGGCATCTTCTCTTACCTGTGTATTGCCGCATGATAGTAGTGTTAATTTGGTGTTCAAAAGATTTTTAAGATTTTCACTTGTTTTGTATTGAAAACCAGGGGGTGTTACCTAGCATTTTGTGAATGTGTTCATTCACCTTAAAAATGTTCCAATTTCTAATTATGATTTTTTTTTACCTTTCTGAAATGTGGACCATGTGTGATCACTAGACTATTGACATATGAAGGTTTATTTAAAGAATAGTTTGCCAGAGTTTAGGATGTTTCACTATCCCAATATGAACCTAATATGGGTTTGAACACTGGTCAGTAGATTTAAAGACTATCTTCTATCCAGGAACATTCTTGTTAAATTATTGAATCCTTTTGTAAAACTATTATAAATCAGAACACATTCTTGTTGCTCATACCAACTGTCCTTTAAAGGAATTTTTCTTATAGTACCCTGGGTGGCAACTGCTATAATCTAAGTAACTCTTTGACAAACAGGCTTTTTCTAAAAATCTTTGAACCAAAACATTTATTAGCTTTGTCCTTGAAAATTGTGATGTCTAACTAATCAGTTGCATTAAATGAATGGTTGTAAGTACACCTAAGAAGCAAAGTAGTATGACTGAGTTATATTACAAATTCTTCAATTTGATATGATGAATCTTTCCATAAAATAAAAATGTCATCCAGGTAATAGAGATATAAATGTCAATGATTTTTGTATACTGAGTTGGACATATATAACTTCTTCCAACTATAAAGGACTAAGTTGGCATACATGGGCACAATTAGTTTCATCATGAAGAACTGGGATGAAAAATCCTTCTTCCAAACATTGGGACTGGGATTGGGGTATTGCATTCAAATCCCTAATAGGTTCAGATTGGGATAGTGGAACATCCTCCCTTGTGGCAAAAAAGAAGTTATGTACTCATCATAACATTCCATGGGAGTTGTCCAGCTCATCTTCATTCTATACTGATGGGTTTGGAACTGACCCTCAGTTCCAACTCAGCCACTTACTAAAGCTCGAGATCTCAAACTAGCTCATGGCTCCATCCCTATCCAATGATGCTGCAGTGTCTTCCTCAGATCTTGTTTGTTGTTGAAATTTATGTCTCTATCTAAACACTACCTATAGATATACATATGTATAATATACACAAACCTGGACAAGGATCAAAGGTTTACAAGGAACTGTAGGTCTACCTAGATCCTCCAGGAGATCACAAGGCGGGGGTTGGAGTTAGGGACGTAAGAATAAAGATGAGATGGACAACTCACATGTAACGTTATGGTGAGTACATAAAAAGGAAGGGTTTGTATGTAATGAAACCCTATCATTATGGAATACCATCTATGGAGGTTTAATTATCAAAGCTTGTAATTCTGAAACCATTCTAACTTATGTGATTGCTACTAGAAAAAGAGTTTTCCAAGATACAAATTTCAAGGCACAAGATGATGTTTGTTCAAAGGATGGTGAAATTATGTGGGAAAGAACAAAATTAATATTCCATGGTGGAAGAGATGGTCTTATGGGTGGTCTTAGCAAATTGGTGCCTCTCAGGAAGGCTTTAGGCAGTTTATGTGACATGATATTCATACCTTCATTCCTGATATGAAAATTAGATATTGCTGCCAGTTGAACTCGAATAGTTGCTGCAGTTGCTCCCTCATTAAAAAGCTTAGCCAGAAATTCCAGAATGAAAGCTAAGGGTGCTGAATAAGGGTCAATGAAGTGATGTGAAGCCCAAATTGAGAACCTTTTCCACTTGTTGTGGTACAGTTTTTTTCACAGAAACCTTATGAGAAGAAATTAATATGTGCTGGACTTCTGGAGTGAAATTGTGTAGCCTGGCTATATTGGGAATTGGAGCAGCCATGCTGTCAATGTTAGTGAGTGAAAAGATGGATGAAGAGTCCCAGACAAGTATGTCAGGAGGTTGGGTACCAGGTACCAAATCTGGGGCTCTTCCAGAAGATGAGGCTTCAAGAAGGGGAACCATATCGGACAAGGCCAGAATGGGGCTATTAGAATCAAGGTCTTTCCCAGCCTGTTTCTGAAGAACTTTTGGTATTAGAGGAAAGGGAAGAAATGTGTAAAGGAGTCCCGGGAGCCAATTGTGTACTAGTGCATCCTTCGGGTATCCCCCAGACGGGCGGTCAGGATGAAGTAGCTGCTGCATTTTGCATTTGTGGCTGTGGTGAATAGATCACAGCAAGGCTGGCCCCATCTGTGGAAAATCTTTTCCACTACTTCATTCTTCAGAGACCACTTCTGTGGCATCAGAATGACTCTGCTTAGTTTGTCCACTATAATGTTGGATTTCCCCGGGATGTGCATTTCTATTAGAAAATGCTGGTAGGACATCACCCACTGGCATACTCTCAGGGCCTCTCGACAGAGTCAGTAGGATCTGGTTCCTCCTTGTTTGTTTATGTACCACACTACTGACACATTGTCAGTTTGTATTGCAATTGTACCTATCAGAAGAGAGTCCTGGAATGCTTGCAATGCCATCATCACTGCTCCCATCTCTAGTACATTGATATGCAAGTGAGCCTCATGATCTTGCCAAGTGCGTTGGGCTGTTCTTCCCTGATAATGCCCCCCCATGTGGGAAGCATCTGTAGTCAGTGGGGCTAACGGCATAGGTGGATAGATGGATCTACCCATCATTACCTGGTCGGGGTAATGCCACCATCAAAGGTCTTTGCTGCAGATTTCTGTCAGAGTTATGAAATGGGACATAGGTAGCTATTGCATGGACCATTGAGTGAATAGCATCCACTGGAGGATTCTCGCTAGGGGAATTACCATTACTTCTGCTGCCATCATGCCCAGTACTTTTAGGACCTGAACTTTGGTCTTGGAGAGGAGGTCCTGGATTTGGAAATGAAGATTCTGAACTCTGACTGATGGCAATTTGATTATCATGCTTTTTGCATCTATTTATATGCCTATAAAGACGATAGGTTGTAATGGCAATAAGGCAGATTTTTCATAGTTTACTGAAATCCCTAGCTGAGCACATAACTTCAGAGTAGTGTCTCTTTCCTGAATCAGTAGGTGCTTGGTGGGGGTGGTTAGGAGCCAGTTGTCTAGGTAATGAAACACCCGGAATCCTAGATGCCTCAGGTGAGCCGTAACTACTACCATACATTTGATGAACACTCTGGGGGCTGGAATGAGACCAAAGGCCGAACCGAAAATTGGAAATGACTGGCTCCCAGCCAAAAGCACAAATGACTCCTGGCTGGCCTGTCCAATTTTATATGGTAGTACGCATCCTGGAGGTCTATCGAGCACATCCAATTGTCTTTCCTTATAAAGGGAAGAATTGACTGTAGTATGGCCATTTGGAACTTTGACTTTTTTACTGATTTGTTTAATCTGCTGAGATCCAGTATGAGTCTCCAGTCCCCTGTCTTTTTTGGAACTAAAAAGAACATTGAGTAAGTTCTGGATCCTATCTGGTCTGCAGGGACTGATTGAATGACTTTTTTTGAAGCAACTTTTGAACTTCTAATGTTGCTTGTTCCCTCTGACTGGGTAGAACATCTGGGATTTTCTTTATCTTTTGAGATGGCATGGAAAAGGGGATGGTGTAACCTCTGGATATGATACTTAGCACCCACTTGTCTTTAGCTATGTTCAGCCAGGCTTATGGGTGCAAAGATAAGCATCCCCTGACTACCTCCAGAGAAGGACAGTTGAGCCTCCTTTCAGGAATGCTGATAGGTGTTCCTGAAGAAGGATCCTCAGACACCCTAGATCTGCAAAACCCCTCTGCAGCGTGGGCGGCATCTTCCATTATTACCTCCTCCTCTGCCCCTGGAGGAAGGTTCACCTTATGTGTCCTGAAAGGTCCTTTGGGTTTTACAGAACCACATTTTTACACCTTTTTGACCCTTGGTATAGGGTCTAGAAGGTGTGGAAGAATGGACTCCGACAGCAGAGAGAGTCTTTCCTTCTTTTTAAAACTGGGTAAGCATTTCCTTGACTTTTGGACCAAACAAGGATGAGCCATCAAATGGAGTATTGACAAAGGATGGCTTGAAAAGTTCCACAAAATTGCACAAGTGCATCCAGGAGTGTCTCCTAAGGGCAATTCTGGAACCCACTGGCCTGCTCACCCCATAGGCTGCATAAGAAACGAGCCTCATGGATGAGTTAACCACTGAATTAAGTGTGTCAAGCTGGGAAGATACCTTATCTGCTACCCCCACAGCTACTGTACCCTGTAGAGTATCTTCAAGCTCTTTTAGGAGATCTCTCTGAAGTCCTGTAAAATATCTAAGGTAATTCAGAGAACTTAAGGTGAAGGCCACTGAAGAAAACATGCACTTTTTGTACCTGTCCATCATCTGCGACTTCTTATTCGGAGGATGGCAGATGTGGAAGTCTCACATAGCTCCTTCTTTGTGGCCGCTGCCACCACCAAGAAGGTTTTGTCATCTGAGGCGGTGATAAATTTGTTAGGCCTCTGAGGGACAGGCTCTACTGTATCTGGAGACTCCCACGCCTTTCAACAAACTAAATAAACTTACTGTACATATCTGTGTGTGTGTGTATGTGTAGTTACATATATATGCGTGTGTGTGTGTGTGTGTGTGTGTGTGTGTAGTTACATATATATGTGTGTGTGTGTGTCTGTGTAGATATATATATATATATATATATATATATATATATATATATACATATATATATATATATATATATATATATATATATATATATATATATATATATATATATATATATCTATGTATGTGTCTGGGTATATGTATCATAGGGATGCCCATGTCATGTCAGGTCCTGGTTATGTGATCTGCAACACTTTGTAGTGTATTGCAGGGCAGACTTGTTTGGCTGTGGGGGGTATACCTATTCGTACAAGACGTATGTTGTTTGGGGACTCTCAACCCCATTAACAGTGCATATGGATATATATACGTCTTAGTTAATTTCTCATTGTTATCTACAGATGTATGTCCATATATACCTATATGTATATATATATATATATATATATATATATATATATATATATCTGCTTGCATATATATATATATATATATATATATATATATATATATATATATATATATATATATATATATATAAAACTATGTCCATATATACCTACATAGATATATATCTGCTTACATAGGTTCATAGGTAGGTACTAGGCTATTGGCCGTAGGGCCTATACAAGCCTAGCCAAAAAGGTACCCTGGTTTTCGCCACCTAAGAAAATTATTTTCCTTTGCCCCTGTGAAGTAGAACCACAGAAGTGATCCCTAGGGTGAATTTCCTATTACCCATCCAGTCATCAAGATTTTTCTTGAAGAGTGCTAATGAGCAGCTCTGTTTGACATAGATAGGGAGTCTGTTCCAGAGTATGGGAAGTCTTTGGGACAGGAATCTATCCCTCCAGCGTGTTCTGTTTATTATGGTGACAAGGTTTAGGTCCCTAGAGCGTGTAGCTCAGAGGGATTGGGATTTCTTTAAGTGGAGCATGTCCAACAGCTCTGGGTTTGACATTGCTTTGTATGTTAGGCAGAGATCTCCTCTGAATAGGTGATATGCGATGGAGTAAAGCTGGTGTTTTTGAGATGGTCTACGTAAGGCATCTGTTTGAGGCCAGTAATCCACTTTTTGAGTATTTTTGTGGCCTTTCCAGTTGTAGATGTCTTGTGAGGTACATACCAAAAGGGGCGTTGTACTCTATAATGGGTCTAATGAGTGTTGAGTAGAGGGGAACAATGACCTCTTTTTTTCTGGATGAGAAACCTTTTGTCATGAGCTGTGCCACGTAGAAGGATTTTCTGACCACTGTGGCGATGTGATTATCAAAGTAGAGACTACTGTCAACCTGTGTCCCAAGGTCTCTTATCACACTTTTGGTGTTAAGTAGACTACCGCCTATGTGGTAGTTCATGGGTACAGAGTTTTTACCAAAGGGGATGACTTATGCACTTTTCGGCATTGAGCTTGAGACCATGTCTTTGACACCAGGCATCTGTCTCAGTGATGCCCTTTTGAAGAATGTCCACATCGTTAGGAGTTTCGATTATGGCTCCTAGTTTGCAGCCTTCTGCAAATTTAGTTAGCCAAAGACCTTCTGTGTTAGCCTGTACTTCAGAGAAGTAGATACCAAACAGGAGAGGACCCAGGACTTAACCCTGTGGTACTCCACTTGTCACTGGTCTGAAGTCTGATTTGGAGTCTGCCACTTTCACAGTGTGAGTTCTGTCAGTAAGCCAGTTGGCAACCCATCTTGTGACACAGGGTTTTATACCTAGTTTAGTGAGTTTATCTATAATTTCAGAGTGGGAGATGGTGTTGAACGCCTTGGCGAGATCTAGATAGGCTGTGTGAACCACCTTACCCTCATCTATGGCTTTGGTGACTACTTCAAAGAAGCCTATCAGGTTTAGGAGACATGATCTGCCTTTTACAATCCCAAACTGTGTGGTGTCCAGAGTTTGGAGATCTCCAATGTCTTTGTTTATGAGTTCCATGATGATACGTTCCATGGCCTTGCAGACAAGGCTCTTCAGGCTAATGGGGCAGTAGTTCCCAGGGTCTGTTGTGGCCCTCCCTTTGTGGAGTGGGATAACTGTTGCGGTGAGCTATTCACATATATGTAACTTGCTGTGTATATTTAGACATATAGTTGTAGACATATATACCTATAGATGTAGGCATTTGCATGTATATATGTTTTATATATATATATATATATATATATATATATATATATATATATATATATATATATATATATATATATATATATATATATATATATATATATATATACACATATATAGATACGTTGTATCTGTTGAGATATTCATATATTTACACACACACATACATCTAAATGTTGGAATACAGTCTGTACTGTTGAATGACTGGGCTGGGTGATATGTTTTTGAAAACATCAGGCTTATGTATATCTGATAAGGCTTACAGGTACATCACTGTGGCTAGGGAGTGCAGAGTCCTCAGTTCGAGCCTTGCCGAGGCAGTTTATTTAGTTGCTGGGCAGAACATATGCCATTGGATACAGAATGATTAAGGCACTTTAAAGCAGTTGTAAGTGGGTTTGCATGTGTTTGCTTGGAGGAAAGCACTGCTAACTTCCGGTTACAGTTTCTCATACTCAGTTAGCTTCTAAATTGCGTAACGTGTGTAGGCATAGCTTACTCCCACACAAACAGGCTTAAACCCGCTTACTGCTGCTTAAAAGTGCTTACTCCCACTTACCCCAGTGCTAATTTCTTTAAAAGAAATGAAAAAGGGGTTGATAGGAAAGTAGTAAAAAAAGGGGCACAAAGAGGGAAGTAAGGAAAATAGCTAGGGGTGTGCAGGAAGAGTGTAGGGAAGATCCATAGCTGTCCATTTTTTTACAGCAACAGCTGTGCATATATACACTGAAATTCATTAGTTCATTAGGTGGCTTAATTAGACTAGATGGCTCAATGGTTAAGGTCTTTGCCTCCCATGCACAAGGTGCAAGGTTCAATCTTGACCTCTGACCAATGCCTGCTTGGAGTTTGCATGTTCTTGCTGTGTCTCTGTGGGGTTTCTCCCATGTCTGAAACTCACTCCATCTCAAACTCACTAATGAATGGAGCTGTAGGCAGCAGCACAGACTCTACATGGTGCCCTGTAGGGGGAAGAGTTGTACAAACCAACCGCTTTGAGCATCTACTGTGGTGTGCAGTATCCTCAAGATAGGAGAACATGGATCATAGACTGCATGCTGTGGCAGGGCTAGCCACTCGATGGTGTAAAATATGGCTCTAGGTAATTCGATCATGTTGATTAAACTAATGTCACCGAAAATGGGCATGGGTAGTTACTGGTGATAAGCGGGTTGAGGACCCTGCCTACTCTTACCCATGTCAGGGACTCTTGCTACTCTTACCCATGTCATGGACCCTTGCTTTTGGTGGGAGGGGTATATGTGCCCCTATTGGCCACTGTGTGCCCACCATAAAGCCCAGCAGCACTGGGCCAATAAGCTACTGGCCAGCCAGTGTCTAGTTTCCCAGCCTGGGTTACCTGGGATAGCTCTGTTGAGTGAAAGCTGGACATAAAACCAACCAGCCTGTTAAATATGAACTGAGAATTGCTAGACTTAATGTAGGTTCACTGACAAGATGCAGCTTGGAAGTGGATGACATGATGATACAGAGGAGACTGGACATCCTGTGTATCCAACAGACAAGATGGAAGGGCAGTGCAGCAAAGCCTCTTGGCTTGAGATCCAGACTCTACTACTCAGGTGGGGGGCAGGCTAGAAATGGTGTAGGAATTGTGGTGAGAGACTCATGACAATCAGACTCCAGTGTAATGCTAGGGCAGTATTTAAAATCTCAGTATATGCCCCACAGCAGGGTTGTGATAGTGAGGAAAAGACTGCATTCAGACAGCAGTTGCAGGACCTACTAGATGAAGCAGGACAAAATGAATTGGTGTCAATAATGGGTGACTAGAATGCACATATTGGGACAGAGAGAACTGGATATGATGACTGCCTGGGTCCACATGGGTGGGGTAACAGGAATAAAGAAGGAGAAGCCATTCTAGACTTCTGTCTGGCAAATGGCTTGATAGTAGTCAACACATGGTTCAGAAAGAGAGACAGTCACAAGATCACATACAAGAGTAGCCAACATGTAACTTAGGTAAACTTCCTCCTAGTAAGGAAAAGGCACTGGGGTAGAATCCATGATTGGAAAGTCATCCCCAGTGAAACAGTTGGCCCACAGCATAAACCATTAGTTGCCACAATCAGCTGTAAGCAGTGGTTAGAAAAGGCTCTATGGTCAACAGAGACCAAGCTGAAGACCTGGAAGTTGACTGGAGAGAAAGTACAGCAGTTCAAGGAATTATTCAGGAATCTAGCACCACAAGAAGAGGAATAAATAGGTGGAGTTGAAGAAGAGTGGCAGCACCTAAAAACAGCATGTGTTAGGACTACAGAAAAGATATGTGGCTGAGCCAGGTATGGAAATAAGGTACATAAGGAAATCTGATGGTGGAATGCAGAAGTCCAAGAAGTCATCAAAAGAAAAAAAGAGTGCAGGTAGAAATGGGAGATAGAAAAGTCTGACCGTGCTAGGAAGGACTACTGGTTGGCTAACAAAGAAGCTAAGAAAGAAGTTGCAATAGCAAAGACTAGGGCATCAAAGGCACTCTACCAACTTCTGGAAAGTGACTCAGTAAGGGGCACAAAGAAACTATATCAGGTTGCAAGGCAAAGACAGAAAAATAAAGAAGATAGTCAAACACCCTTCATAAGGGATGCCAGCAACAACCTGCTCACCAGTCCACAGGACATCAAAGGCAGAAGGAAGGAGTATTTCCAGCAGCTTCTGAATGGAGAAAACCCACAGAAGCTGTACTGCCCCAGAAACAGCCTACAATGGGAAGAAGAGGAGCCCACTTTACAAGAAGTAAGAACACCACTAAGAAAGATGAAGTCAGGAAAAGCAGCAGGCTCAGACAAGGTCACAGCAGATATGATAAAGGTGTTGGGCGAGATAGGGGAGAAATGGCTCCTAAGGGTTCTAATAGCAGTGAGGAGAAAAAGGCGTATCCCAGATGACTGGAGAATAAGCATACTTGTGCCAGTGTACAAGAACAAAGGGTACATCCACAACTGTGGGCAGTACAGAGGGATCAAGCTCCTATCACATTGTATGGAAGTTCTGGAGAGGTGATTGATAAACAGATACACAGAGTAGTAGAATGTAAGATGGGAGATGAGTAGTTTGGATTCAGATCAGAATGCAGCACAATTGACCTAGTGTTTGCATTGAGACAGATACTTGAGAAGAAGGTAGAGATAAGGAGAGAGTCCAACTGGGCATTCCTAGACTTGGAAAAAGCATATGGCAAGGTCACAAGAAAGCTAATCTGGGCAGTACTGCGGTGGTTTCAAGTCCCAGAAATATTGGCAGAATTAGTGCAGGCTATGTACAAGGACTCAGTGACTGAAGTATGAACAGTGTTTTGCCTCACAGCGGGCTTCCCAGTGGGAGTGGGTGACCATCAGGGTTCAGCTCTGAGCCCACTACTGTTCATACTGGTGATGGACTACATTAGCAAACATGTTGGAGGGGACAGATCAAGAAAGCTGCTGTATGCAGATGATGTGGCAGTACAGGCAGACTCTGAGCTAGAACTTCAGCAAAGGATAGAAGAATGGAATGACAATCTGAAGGCACATGGTATGAATCTAGGCACAGATAAGATGGTGGTAATGGCAGCAAACTGGGGAAATTGGAAGAAGCTGAGAATAGAGATAGAAGGGAAGATATTTGAACAGGTAAACAGCTTCAAGTATCTGAGAGGGGTGGTTGAGGAGAAGGGTAGTCTGAATGAAGAGGTCAAAGCTAGAATCAGAGGGGCTGCAGCCAACTGGCATAGAGTATCTGGTGCCAGCAAAGAGGTGGATGGATTGTGTGAAAGAAGACCTGCGGCAGTCAGGCATGAGTGTTGAAGAAGGCAGGAGTGTGGCACTGAATCGTGAGAGTTGGTGACAGTTAACACGATACCCCAACCCCATGTAGGAAAAAATAGGAAAAGGGACTGATGATGATGATGATTCTAGTTCATTGAAAGGTGGGGGCACCCAGGTGGCAGAAGGTTGAGACCTGAAAGCCTTCAGTTATACAGACTTTTCATACAAAGTGGTAATGGGCTTCCAGCCACCTCTCTGTTTAAGGATTTCCAAGATGTCTGCAAAGGATACATCCTCAGGGGTGACTGTGGGGGACTCTGCTGTCTCCTCAAGGTCCGTGTCTGATGTGATTGACTCATCCTGGGAGTCTACATGATTTCTCTTACATGACATCTTCTGGGGAAACTCTTCAGTGGGACATTCAGGCAAAGTTTTGTAAGATAGGGTCTCACCAAATGGGGTGTCCTGAGGCTTAGGGTCTCTCCATTGTTGGGGGATCAAATGTGTAGAGGTAGATACCGGTGCTTTCTGGGATAGAGCACTTGGTTCCAACAGTGATGAAGTCTGTGAGAGCAGGTCTCTCCTCGTGGCTGCGAAGGCCCCCCTCCCATGATCCATGGCAATCCCTGGTTCCAAGGAATCTGAAGATTCCCCCCAATACGATGGGAGTTGGCTCCAAAGCCGAGGTAGGATCCGAGCTCACCCGAGCAAATGCACCAAGGGGCAAAGTCAGAGCTGAAAAAGTCTTGGCCTGTCGGCCCCAGGATATGACCAGTGAGTCTCAGCTTCTAGGTTCCTAGGTACCTCAGAAGACTCCGAGGTAGTCAGAGTGATCGAAGCCAAAGAAACTATAACAGTTCTCAGCTGCGTCAGTTCCATCACTGTTGGTGTCAAGCTTTCCAGCTCTGAAACCCATACTGGGGTTGGAGGAGGAATGGAAGATAAGGGAATGGGCACCGTCGGTTCCAAGCTCACTTGAGTTGGTTCCTACAACAATTTGGCAAGTGTTGGTGTCTTGAGTAACCCCTGCATCACCCGATTCACATCGAAATCAGATAAACTCCTGGAGTCTTTGGAAGATGGAGCAGATGCTTCCAATTGAAGTATCAGAGCCCTAAGAGTCAGGGAGACTGGCTCCAAACCAGGTGAGCCGACTGTAACTGTCATTGGTTCCAATACACATGGAGCCGAGACAGTAAGTCTATCATGGTTAGGCTTTTTTGAGGTTGTCAGAGACATCCTGGGCTGTTTAGTCAATGGCTCCAATGATGAAGTAAAAGTAGATGGAGATAACCTTTTTGTGGCTCCAGCATGAGATTCAGGAGGACTTTGAACCTTGTCCAAGGCTTCCTCAAAAGAAGACTTAAGCAACCGTTTCAAAATAAGTTTGTTTTTAATGCTCTTGTAAAACTCTTGAGCTAAGAGAATGACAAATAGAGCATTTCTCCTGTAAATGAATCATCCCTAAACAAACACACTCAGTATGTCCATTGGTGATGGACATTTTTTGAGAGCAATTAGGACATTTCTTGAAACCAGACAGTTTCACCTCTTTTTGTTTTGACATCATGCAATTTAGTAACACACTCACATGGATTGAAAAACTCCCTCTAACTTAAACTGGATTCAAAGCAAAAGGCTTTCTAAAAGCTACACGAGCTAAATGAGGAATTAAACCCGCACATAAGGCAGCTGTTTAATCTCAGCCTTACCACAGGATACGTGCCCAAGGAGTGGCGTAAGGCAACTGTGGTCCCACTCCACAAAGGTGGTGCCTCTACGGACCCTGGTAATTACCGCCCCATAAGCTTAACAAGTCTAGTCTGCAAAGCTATGGAGAGGATCATAATGGAGCTCATAAACAAAGATATAGGGGACTTGCAGACATTGGACCCGACCCAGTTTGGCTTCGTCAAGGGCAGATCATGCCTTTTGAACTTGGTTGACTTCTTCGAACAGTCACCAAGGCCATTGATGAGGGAAAGGCAGTCCATACAGCCTACCTTGACCTTGCAAAGGCCTTCGACACAATACCCCACTCGGGTATTGTAGAAAAACTTACCAGCTTAAATGTAAACCCATATGTCACAAGATGGGTTGCAAACTGGCTTAAGGACAGAACCCACAGGGTTAGAGTTGCTGGCGCTATGTCAGACTCCAAGCCGGTCACAAGTTGTGTCCCACAGGGCTCGGTCCTTGGCCCCCTATTGTTCAGAAGTACAGGCCAACATGGGAGGACTTTGGCTGACAAAGTTTGCAGACGACTGCAAACTGGGCACCATAGTGGAAAGTGCATCAGACACGGATATCCTTCAGAAGGGACTCACGGAAACAGATAGCTGGTGCCAGAGCCATGGCCTGAAGTTAAACACCAAAAAATGTATAGTCATACCCTTCGGGAAAAACAAGGTAACCCCAAGCTACCATATAGGTGGCAATCCACTAAGCACAGAAGAGGTTATCAGGGATCTGGGGACCCAGGTTGACAGTGGCCTTTCTTTTGACACTCACGTTGCTAAAGTGGTTAGAAAGACCTTCTACATTGCCCATCTGATCATGAAGGGATTCACATCCAGATCTAGTGAGGTCATTGTTCCCTGTACTCTTCACTTATCAGACCAATGATCGAGTACAATGCCCCATTCGGGATGTATCTCACCCGACATCTGCAGCAATTGGAGAGACCCCAAAAGTTCCTCACCAAAAGGATAAAGGGACTCCAAAATCTGTCATATGCTGCCAGATTGAAGAAACTCCAGCTCTATTCAGTTGCATACCGTCTGCTCAGAGGTGACATGTGCCTGACATACAAGGCCATGTCCAACCCAGAATTAATGGACATGCTCCACCTCAAAAATCCAAATCCACCAAAACCACTAGAGCAAGCGACTTAAACCTTAGCACGGATATAAATAGGAGGTGCTGGAGGGATAGATTTATCACTCAGAGACTCCCTATGCTGTGGAATAAAATCCCGATCCATGTGAGGCAGAGCACCTCGCTGGCTCTGTTCAAGAGAAATCTTGACCTGTGGATGGGAGATCGTAGGTTTATCCCGGGAATCATCTCTGTGTCACTGCTGGACAGAGGCACAACAAACTAATGGGCACAGTATTTTTTCATATAAGGGGTGGCGTAAGCCACAAAAATTTGGGCTAGGCTTATAAATGCCTTAGGGCAGATAGCCTAGTATAAACCTATGAACCTATAAACCTATAAATGAGCCTTAAAGATAGAAAGAACACACTCAGAACGATTGAAGAATATTAATTCTCGGTAATGATAAAACCAGTTACCAGCAACCAGTTTTAAATATAGAACAGAACAAATTTTCTGACTAAACCTTTATGTCTAGCAACAGTGAAAACAGGAATTTAATTGATAGGGATTATAAGGCCTAAATATAAAGGACCTAAAAAAACACATGTATAGAGAACTACTAAACTTTAAATGTAGTCTATACAGCTTATTTAACCAAACAACTTCCTCATTTTTGGAATATAGCTATTTGTAACAAACAAAAAAAATAGTTGAGAATATCATCTCAGATATAAAGATAAAGTCTAAATACAATGGCCTGAAGCAACACACACAGTACACTAACTAATTAACTAATCTAATCTAATACACTAATCTAATACACTAATCTAATACACTACTCTAAGAATTCTCAAAAACACTATATTAAAGAAAGAAATTTACACAATACAGCTAACTACTAAACTTATCAAGAAGAAAAGACAAGTTCCTACTCAGCCAGAGCTAGCTCGTAGATCTGATCTGTTTCAGCAGCAAACAAGATCTGGCACTGCAGCATCATGGATAGGGATGGATCCACAAGCTAGTTTGAGATCTTGAGCTTTAGTAAGCAGCTGAGTTGGAACCGAGGATCGGTTCCAAACCCATTAGTATAGAATGAAGGTGAGATTGCACAATTTCACATCTATTCTTTAAATAAACCTTCTTATGCCAATAGTCTAGTGATCACACATGGACCACATTCCAGAGAAGTGAGAAACATCATAATTACAAATTGCAACATTTTCAAGGTGTATTAACACATTTTTTTCTAAATTCAATTTTGGTATGTTGAAGGTTTTTCCTAAGGATCTTTTTGAGGGTGGGTATGGGAAACTAAAATAGAACTCATGGAGCTCATATGACAACTTAGATTAAACACATTGACAGTGTGTTGTTTTCACTTTGGTTGATTAAATATACTTTCTAGTCACCATCCTGGACCCCTGGTGGTTAGTTTTAATTCATGCTGGCTGATTGCTGCAATTTTTGTACTAGTAGAATTGCTATTTGGTCGTTGCTGCATTGGAAACTACATGAGCCTTTGTTTCTGGTTCTTGATTATATTTGGCTGCATGTGCACATGTTGGCATTACTTTCTTTGGTCTTGTCTTTTACATGTGACAATTTTGAATTGCTTTTTGTAGTACTATATTATTTTTATGGATTTACTGGGGCCATCCAAATTTGGATATGAATAACAACATTGGTCCTTTTATTGATAATGGTTTGGCCTCTTCCAATTCTCAGGGTGACCTTACTCAATTGATTGCCCTTTTGAATTAAAAGTGTAATTCGATACAAAACATTTTTGTATCAATTTATCCACAACCGTCATTCACAGACAACTTATGGATGGGTCATTCCAATTTCGGTGGTATGGTCCAACATATCCATGCATTCAATTCACCGGAGGATGATCGAGGTGCTAATCACATCTGTAATGATTTTACTAATGGACAAAGTTTGCAACAGATCAGTAAACCAAGATTGTTTAATAATATGGATTTTCAAGGATGGCTCCACAAAGGCTTACATTTTTTCAGTCCAGGACGCAACAGCAACACATGAATTATTAAGATATGCTGAAAATTTTTGAATGCAAGCTTCACAGTGTGTGTAATGTGGGTCTATATCACATAGCTGAAGTCTTATAACTCCGAACACATAATGCTCGAACCATTATGTTCAAAGTTACAAAACTTCGACTATGGATAAAAAAAAAAAAAAATGAAAACAAAATAAACTGTTTTATGCAGGGGGGCAAGTCCCCCCTGCACCCCACACCCCCCACTACTTAAATATGCTAACTCTGAGATTGTACCCCATTGAACAAAATGGAAACATATGCTTATGGAGATTTACATTGAAACACTCTAACTTTTACAAATTTGAACTTATCCATATGAGGTTTGAACTTGTAAAAGTTTGTCTACATGATAGGAACCTTGTAATGTTCAGATAGACAATTTGTTTTTGAATGAATGCATCAAAAAGAAATGTGTTCTGAAAGAGCTACTGTTATATAAATTTCCCCAGTGACTTATTGTGGATTCTAATGATTACTTTGAATCACTTGAACTTTTTGATAGACGTGGACTTATGCTTATGCACTTTATTACTAAGTTAAATAACTCTTCTTCTCCATCTTTCAGCTTTTTCCTGGTTAGGGGTTGCCACAGCAGATCACCTGTCCACTCATGATTGGCAGTGGAGTTTTACGGTGTCGAGTTGCCAGCCTGGCGCCCAACCTTCCACAGAAGGCACACACATGCACACACTCATGCCTAGGGCCAATTTAGACTGTCCAATACACCTACAGCATGTCTTTGGGATGTGGGTGGAAACCGGAGCACCCGGAGGAAACCCACTCTTCTTCTACTATGTTAAATAACTCTAATACTACTAAATTACTTGACAAACTTAATGTTTTGAATGCTGACATTAACAAAGATTTATTGTCTGAGCACAATGGTATGAAATATGATAAGATTTTTTTATAACACAAGCTAAAATGAATTTGAATAGAAAACCAAAGAAGTTAGTCAGAGATAAGGTGGATTATGCTAATCACAAAGCATATTCCCTTCCCAAGTTCTTGAGATATAAGGTACATATAGATAACCACATATGAGAAAATGTTAGTTTAGTGGATAATGGGCACCCTGTGGGAGATGGTTTAACTTATTCACCCACTCCCAAAAATGTTTCCAAGTACAACAAGACACCTCCTGAATCACAGTCTAACATCCCTGATGATAATTTTAATTCCCCCCTTAAGAAGATCAGAAAGGTTAGATAAAGTCCAACCAATAGCCTCCCCTTGGCAGGGGAACCAGGAACAGGGCAGGGGTTAGAAAAGGCACAACTGGATCAGATAGAATTCATCAACGCTCAAATGGACACTGGCTTACCATCACACAGTGAGGGGATCTTGCGTTCACACAATGGTAGAGTATTAACCTACCAAGGTTTTAACATATTTAATTACATGGATACTGTTGTCACTAAAGCCCGCTTTACACTTTTTAAAAAAGGATTTATGTTCATCCCCTCCCCAAAGAATGAAATTATGGATGCATTAACTGAACTTAGGCTATTCACAAGGAAACCTAATTTTCAATTAATTTCATTAAGTAGAACTGAGATGGAAAATCCTTCTTCCAAACCATCACTTCCTACTTTTAAGAAAAACATTACTTATAACCCCCTTTAAATTCAATTGTGGTTATTTTTGAAAAGTCCTGTGGATAAAAGATTTATATGGTTTGTTACATTCTTATACCTTATGATATGTTAATCTTTCCAAAGATGAATGGAATTTAATGGTCTGTCTCAGGAAGTATGCCTCTTTGAGAATAATGAAACCAGATAATGGTGGGGAGACTGATATTGCGGATAAAATGGACTATCTTGGTGACATCCACAATCTGTTGCAGGACACTGAGAAATAAAATTTTACTTTGAAGGATTATTTTTTTGTGGCTTATAGAAAAATAGATTTATTTTAGAGGACACCTTGTTACAAGGGGAGACTGATTTGGACACATATAATTTTTTATTAAATAAACTTCCATTCATACTGACTGCTTTTGTTATACCCAAGGTTTACAAAAACATCCCCAGGATTCAATAACACCTACATTAAGTGCACACTAAGGGTACACCATTCTGAGTGATCAGACAACACAGACAGAATTCACCCCTTCTTCCTCCTAATTTTAGTTTTCCTACTGATATTCTTGCATCTTTAAATATTGGCAGGAATTTCTAAAAGTTACCACAAAGTGTAGACTACAGGTACACTTAGTGCAATCTTTCAGGATGACTAGAAAGCACAAAAATGTGATAAGAATTTTCGTTTGTTTTTGAGATTGTTTTATTAATTATAACAAGTATTTGTCAAATTTTAACAAAAGAACTATATAAACAAACAATATAAAGTAAAATTAAAACAACTATTTTTAGCATGATTGTTAAAGAGTTCGTAATGACAAACATTGGTTGCAGTAGTTTTAAATTCTTTCAGTGTTGGAGTTTGTTCATTCTTCCGCTTCTTTGTGATTATTTTCCTTGCAATGGATAGGGTGATCCATAGAAGCTGGTAATTTACTTTCTTTACACAGACAGGTATTGGTGTATTGAATAAGATCAATAATTTAGATAAAGTGAATTTATCATTAAATAATGACTGTAAAAACATAAATATTGTCACATAATGTTTTAATAACTTAACAATCAGAAATTATAAGTTGCCAATCCACTTAAGTGTTTAGATTAAACCTCCAGCATGTTACCTTTTTCTTATACATTAATTCTATTCTATGTGGGGTTATAAATGTGTGCATAAGTTTCCATATAAACCATTTCCACTTTACAGAACAAGTAGTGTACTTTGAAGATATCAACATGTGTTTTGTACCTTCTGTATTTGGCTAATAGTTTTAAAATGCTCCCAATAACTTTCCTTAAAACATCATGTTTGATATCTAATAATGTTGTATATCTTTGATAGCAACCTTTTTTCATTGTTCTCTGATGTAATATGGATTTTGGCACATAATTTGTATTTGAAAATTGCATTAGTTTAATTTTATTTTCAATAGAAAATCTACAATTCTTTACCTCTAACCACAAGGCTTTATTTAAATTAAATTTAGTAGATATATATTATAGGGATTGCAGTTTTTCTCCCACCATCAATTGACTCCAGTATACCAAATTATTCTCCTTAAGTTTATTCATTTTGCATATGTAAAAAGTACATGTACTACTTTGTGTATACTCTACAGGAAATTTCAAAAACAGCCATGCCTTATATTCAGAATTCTTATAAACAAAGTTTCTAAAAGTAGTTACCATTAAAGAGATATGAAGAATTAATCATAATGTTTCTATTTTCTAATATGTAATATTTTAATATCCAAAAGAAGTTATTTGTTCATTATTAAATTTTTCTGAGTATATGTTATTTTATTTGATTTCATACAAAAGCTTTTATTTATGTATTTCTATTTAGCATTATAATAGTTATTTAACCACAAGGAAATTGTTTAATGACAGAGGATAATGAATATAGCTCTATGTCAGGCATACCAGTTCCACCCCTAGACCAGTCCATAACATGATTTTTTTGAGAATTAGATAATTTATATTTTTAGAAAGAAGTTATTAAAGAGATTGTATTATGTATTGGGTTTTTTGTAAAATAATCATGTTTATTAGAGAAAGTCTCTCTTCCATAGAAAAATGAAACTTTTTCCATTTATTGACAAGAGCTTTAATAGAATTTAGACTATTACAATACTTTATCCAATTGTATTCTTAATATTATCTGTTTAAATTATTCCTAAATATGTATTTTTTATCTTTTAGTACATACTTAATAGATCTTTCTACCATAACATTAATATCGGCATTTATAAGAAAACATGTTTAAACTCTCATTAAAATTAAGCCCAGATTTCATCTGAAAGGTTTCTATTGCATTAAATACTGCCTTAACAGAGTTTTTATTATCATTTAAAGTCAAAAGAATATCATCTTCACCAATAATGGGTCTGCATCAGTTTGTAGAATGAACTATTTATTGAATACCTCCTCCTCTTTAATGATGATTTTAATTTTCTTCCCTTAAGAGGATCAGAAAGGTTGAAGAATTAATAAAAATATTTTTGTTTTAGTCCAACCAACTGCCTCACCTTGCAGAGCAACCCGCGATGGGGCAGGGGTTGGAAAAGGCACAAGTGGAACATATATAATTCATTAGTACTCAAATGGACAATGGTTTACCCTTACATGATGAGGGGATCTTGTGTACACATAATGGTAAAGTATTAACCTACCATGGTTTTCATATATTTAATTATACAGATACTGTTTTCACTAAAGCCCATTTTACACTTTTTAATAAAGGATTTAAAATCGTCCCCTCTCTGAAGTATGACATTGTAGATGCATTAACTGAATTTTAGGCTATTCATCAATAAGCTTAATTTTCAATTAATTTCATCAATTAGAACTGGGAACGAAAGTCATTCTTCCAAACATTTTCTTCCAACTTTTAAGAAAAAAAGTACTTATAACTCCCTTTAAATTCAGCTGTGGCTATTTTTGAGAAGTCATGCGAAAAAGATTTATATGGTTTATTGCATTCTTATTCCTTATGACATTTTAATCTTTTCAAAGATGAATGGAATTTGGTGGTCAATCTTAAGAAGGATGCCTCTTTGAGAATAATGAAACCAGATAAGGATGTTGGGGTTGTTATTCTGGATAAAATTGGCTATATTGGCAACATCCACAAACTGTTGCAGGACACTGAGAAATATGAAATTATTTTGAAGAAGGAAAGTTGGTGGGTTATAGAAAAATAGGTTTATTTTTAGAGGACTCCTTGTTACAAGTGGGTGATTGATTTGGAGACATTTAATTTTTTATTAAATAAACATCCATTCATAACAACTGTTTTTGGTATACCCAATATCAAGATAAACATCATCTCATCCCATTACAATTTGATTGCTGTGGCACAAAGTTTTAAAACATACCCACTGGCTGTATTTGTGGACCAATTGTTAAATAACTCTATAAGTGCAGTACATCATATTCTGTAAGATTCAAAGGACTTCCTCACAAAAATCAAACAGTGTTTTTACAATGATTCCTGCAGTTTTTCCACGGTGGATGTGTTTGATTTATTTACTGGTATCCCAGACCAAGTATGATTGGAATTATGCCACATTACAGTTATTGTATTATCCACGTAAAGAGTGTTATTGTTAATTTTATTATGTATGTTATAGAGTTGATTTTATGCAACTACTTCACCTTTGAAGGGAATTTTTCATTCAGGTTAATGGAGTAACAATGGCTGCAAATTGTGCACCCATTTATGCTAACTTAGTTGTTTACAGCTAGGAGAAGTTAAATGTTACCAACTCTGTATACAAGAACTCATTGGCATTTATATCTCCATTACCCGGATAACATTTTTATTTTATGGAAAGATTCATCAGATAAAATTGAAGACTTTGTAACATATTTCAGTAATACTTCTTCATTTTTTAGGTTTACTTACAACCATTCCTCTGGTGCAATAGACTATTTAGACATTGTCGTTTTCAAGGACAAAGCTAATAAATGTTTTTGGTCAAATATTTTTAGAAAAGCTACTTTTTCAAACATTTATTTAGATTGCAACAGTTGTCACCCAGAGTATATTATGAAAAATATCTTTAAAGGACAGTTGGTACAAGCAGTAAGAATACATTCTGATTTAGTAATTTTACAAATGAAGCCAATAATTTAACACAAATGTTCCTGGACAGACAATACCCTTTAAATCTACTGACGAGTATTCAGGGCAAATTATTAAAAGATTGGGGTGTTAAAATTCAAGTCCCTGTTAGGTTTGGATTGGGATAGTGGAACATCCTCAGCTTTGGAAAACTATTATTTAAATAAACCTTCATATGTCAATAGTCTGGTGATTACACATGGACCACATTCCAGGGAAGTGAGAAACATCATAATCAGAAATTGGAACATGTTCAAGGTGGATGAACACTTTCACAAAACACTAGATAACAGCCTTGGTTTTGTATACAAAGCAAGTGGAAATCTTAAAAATATTTGTAACACCAAATTAACACTACTATCATGAGGTAATACAAGGGTAAGAGAAGATGTAGGGCCTGTAACCAGTGTAATTATGTTATAGAACAAAGAGAAATAACTTTGGGGTCATCCGCACAAAAAAATTCTCATCACGGATGGGAATTGTGCATCAAAAAGGGCAATATATATAGTTTTATGTTCAAGTTGTTCATGTTTCTTCATTGGCAAAACAGAAAAACAATTTCATATGTGGACTTATGAACACAATTATGCTATATTAAAGGATATCACCAGGAACTCTTTGTTTAAACATTCACTGAACTTCTCTAATTTTTCTAAATTAAATTTTGGTATATTGGAGGTTGTTCCTAAGGATTTTTTTTGAGAGGGGGGGGTTTATGATGGGAAACTAAAGTAGAACTCAGGGACCTTGTATCGCAGCTTAGACTAAATACATTGAACATCCAGGTTTAAGTGAACAGATCTCTATCTCTGCTGTTCTTAAATTCAAAGCTGCTCAAATTTTATTTTAATTTTACGTTTCAATTAACCTATGTCTTTAAAGTCTGATTTTAAAATATTGGTTTTATCTTGCATTTTTATTTTTATTTATATTACTAGAATTCAGTCATGTGATTTTTAATTATATCACATGACATATGATTTTTATTTAAGTGATTAAGATACTTTATCAAATGGTTTTGAAGAAGTCCCATTTTTAGGGACAAAGGAGCTTAACCATTATAGTGTGTTGTTTTATGTTAACCATCACAGTGTGTTGTTTTCAGCTTGGTTGATTAACTATACTGTCTATTCATTGTCATGGACTCCTGGTGGTTCATTTTAATTCTTGGTGCCTGATTAATGTCATTTGTTTTACTAGTGGATTTACTATTTGATGGTCCTGCTGCATTTGACACCATGTGAGCCTTTGTTTCTGGTTCTTGGTTATGTTTGGCTGCACATTCACCCACTGGTATTGTTTTCTTAAGTGTTGAGATATTGAACACAATAGTGGGATCACTGAATGCACCACAGTATAAGTGCCTTGCCAATTGTCATAGGTGTTGTTATGTGAAAGTATTACATCATGTTAATGGATCAAGGAATAGGTGTCCACGTAATTACTTTGAAATAATCTTGCTGTAGGTCAGACAACATTGGCTGGTGCTAGGTATACCCAAACACACACATATCCTCCTGGTGTTGTCACACTGATGATAAAACAACAATTATGCACAATGTGGATATAATCTTGTATTGGAACACATGCCATACTTAGGCAACAACATCAACATACATTAAATCATTTCATGTCTTCAGTCGTGAGGAGGCGTCTTACTATAACAGGTATGGAAGGATGATCTAGTCTTCAATACAGCATTTCAAAATGAAGATTATAATAAAATCTTGTAAAGGGAAACAACTTCTACAAATGAACACAATATATGTAGGCAGCAGCACTGTTAACAACATGTAAACTAAGTGTAAGAAGCAATGTTGGGATATGAAATATATGCCTAACATCATAAAATACTGAAAGTTTACTGAAACATAAGCACCACTCAAGATACAGTTTACAACTGAGACACTGCACATTTCAATGGAGGACATCTCCACTGTGTATTACATCAATCTTTTGGTATTAAATAGTCACACAGCACAAGCACACTGTACAACACTGTATAGATATACATCATATGTATATTTACAACCTGTGCTGCACAGTAAGAGGAAGAAACACACACTCACAAAAGATATTCAGTCCTACATTTGAACAATCGTTCTATATACTGGCACAATGTACATGCAAGTGCATTATAGGTATGCACCACAGAAGAAATCTGACTGCATATGAGCCACACTGCATCTTTGAAGAGATGACATCAGCTGTGTTTTGCAATGGAGATGGGAGTGCAAAAATAACTTCTACTGTCTTGTAGGATTCTAAATTATTTCAGTACTAACAGGTATAAAGCACTCTTTCATCCATTTACATTCAAACACATTCATGAGCTTCTTAGTGCTGTTTTTGAATTCCCTACCTAGCTACTGATGCAATATACATACAAGTGTAGTGTACTATACATACATGGCACAGGAGAGGTCTGACTTTAGGAGTGTGAGAGCGGATTTTTTGAAAGGATGACCTCATCTGCATGTTGCAAACAGTATGTGTTTATGGACAGAGAGAAAAGGGAATGTGGGATTTACCTGACAATGTAAATGTTTCTCACAGGTGGGACTCAAATGAGCAAGGCTTTAGAATTAATCTTCCAGTGATGTTATGCCCCCAAAATCACAAACACAAGTTGATTATTGTGAGATTAAACCTCCCTACCTATCTAATGACACAATCTAGAGTACAAAGTATCTAATGCAAATGCAACCAATAAAGTCTGACTTGTATAAAGTAACAATGCAGTGCACATAGGATTAGTTTCTCGTTCTGTGTCAGAGAATATATTGTGCAGTTAACATCTTTGTGCAAAACCATAATTCTTGATGTGAAGGAATAAGTGCAATCTTCTAATTTATTTTTATTATTATTTTATTTTACATTTGTTGACTGGGCTAGTCTAGCTGGATATATTTCCATTTTCAGTAGAGGCCCGGGGAGAAAAGCTCCACACAAAACATAATAAAGAGACATGTTGTTAATAAAGACATATAATAAAAATAAGAAACAAATAAGGAAATTTGGTAACAAAATCAACAAACATTAAGGAACACAAACAGTTATAGCCATACATAATGTTAGGTCAGTTTCAAAGCATTTTACTTAATACATAGAGGTTTATACAATAAGGCATCTCCCATACAGATAAAAGTTAAAGTTGAGATGGGTCGAGAAGTAGAAGGAGAATGTAAGATAAAAATAGAGGGAAGAGACAGGAGTCAGGAAGTGAGAGAGGAAAAGAAAGAAGACAGTCAAGAGGATGTGGGAGAGATGGGAGAAGTAGGTCAGAGCAAGGTAGGACAGCAAGGGAAAAAAAACAAGGTAGATGCTAATTATTGAGCATAAAGTAGGGTTAAAGGTCAAGAGAGGAGGGGGGAGAGGGAAGTTAGCCTGGAGTACTACAAGAACAAAGCCAGTGGTTTTGGAAGTACAGTTTGATTTGTTGTTTGAAGAGAGGTAAGGATGTGATTAGAGTTAACTCCTTAGGCAGCAAATTCCATGCTCTGCCTACAGTATTAGTGAATAAAGAGTCACCAGCTAAGTTGTGGGCCTTTGTGGGTTTGGTCATGAGTTTACAAGAGGAACGAAGAGAGGTGAGATTGTTATAAGGGAGTAAAAGTTGTGCTAGTATAGGGGCGTTATTAGGTTGGTACAGTAATTTGTGGGCAATAGTAAGTCGTGAAATAAGAAAGATTTGTAGTTCTAGCCAGCCTAAGTGTTTCAAATTGAGGCAGTGATGGGTTCTAAAAGGGTTACCAGTGGCGAAGTGGGCAATGTTATTGTAGCAAGTTGCTAGTTTGTTTAGGTTAGTTTTCTTGAGGTTGGTGAAGATAGGAGAGGCATAAAAGAGAGTAGATATAAGATGGAAGTGAGCAATAGTAGCTCTAGTAGATGGGGTGAGAAATGGTTTAATACGGTATAAGGATCCTATTTTTCTGTTAACTGATTTGATGGTGTTGTTGATGTGTTGGTCAAAAGAGAGATTGTTATCAATGGTTATTCCTAGTAGTTTAGTTGTGGAGTCAGGAAAGACGACAGTGTTGTTGTTTGAGGAGATGGTGAAATTTAGTGGAGGGGTACGAGTGGTGGGGGTGAAGAGGAGAAGTTTGTTTTTTTTAGCATTAAGAAGAAGGTACCATCTAGTAAACCATGTTTCTACTGTGTTGAACATAGTTTGAGTTAGTGAGATTAGATCTGAGGAGGAGGATGCTGAACAAATAATAGTGGAGTTGTCCGCGTATTGAATACAGGTAGCTTGAGGAATTACAGAGTGGAGATCATTAATATAGAGGGAGAAGAGAAGTGGACTAAGAATAGAGCCCTGAGGGACTCCAACAGAAATGGGCAGTAAGGAGGAGATGTGGTTGTCCCAGAGAATGGCTTGTTGTCTGTTACTGAGATATGAACTAAACCATTTGTTGGCAAGGCTATCAAATGAGAGGGATTCAAGAATGTTAATTAAAGAAGAGTGGTTGACCATGTCAAAAGCTTTAGAGAGGTCAATGAATAGGGCAGAGGAGAAAAGATTATTGTTGCGATTGCTGTTAATGGTATGCACAAAGGAAAGGAGGGCAGTGGTGGTGCTATGGTGAGGTCTAAAGCCATGTTGACAGTTCGCTATAATATTGTGAAGAGAGAGATACTGTACAAGTTGCTGATGAATACATTTCTCCATAATTTTTGCTAAAGGAGAAAGAAGAGCAATTGGTCTATAGTTGGAGTAGTCAATAGAGTTACCGCCTTTGTGTAGTGGGATTATATGAGAGATTTTCCAGATATCAGGGATGGTTCCCTCTTGGATGGTCCTATTTGAGTATAGTTATTGGGTATGCAATTTCTTTGGCTGCCTTTTGCAGAAAAAGGGAAGGGAGCTTGTCAGCAGAGGGGGTACAAGGTTTCAGTTTGAGAATAAGTTTATAGATGAAGGAGGTAGAGATGGGTTGTAGAGAGAAGTTGTAGGAAGAGTTTGCAAGATTATTAGGAGGATAGAAGTTATTAGTGTTTAATTGTCTAGCAAGAGATTGAATAGTTTCAGTAAAGAAAGAGTTAAAAGCATTTGAAGTTTGGTGAGGGGTGTCTGGGTAAGCATTTAGTGGGGAGGGAGTTTTAGCTGTTCCTGGTGAAAGGAGTCTATTGATCGAGGACCAAAATTGTTTGGGTTTATTAAAATGGGTTTCTTGAAGTTCACAGTAGAACTTTCTTTTGTCAGTGATTATAGCTTTTTTGGTAAGATTTCTAAGTTGGCGAAAGTGAAGAAAATCAGAGCTGATTCTATGGGATCTCCATTTGGCCCAAACCTTATTTTTAGAGAGGATTAGTTTTTTAGTTTCATTTGAAAGCCAATGGGCTGTATTAGATTTCATTCTAATAGTACAATCAGGAGCATGTTTATTCAAAATGGAAAGGAAGGTAGAATTAAAGAATAATACTGCTTCGTTAAGTGGAAGTGTTTTTAAGGTGTTCCAGCTACAAGCTCTAAGTTCGTTTTGAAATAGGTCGATTTTAAAGTGTTTAGTAGAACGTATTTTTCTTATATTAGGGAGGTGAAGATAGTCTGTCTCTTGTAATATAAGTTAAGCAATGATCACTGAGGTCATCAGGCATAGTTCCTACTTTATATGTGATGTTAACTTTGTTCATGAGTATCCAGTCTAAAATAGTCTGTTTCTTACTTAATTTATTAAGCCTTATTGTAGAGGTAATGGTTTGGGTAAAACCATTTAGGTTAATGTGAGAGGTGGGATTTTCAGCATTAATAGTATTCCAGTCTATATTAAAGTCGCCAAGAATTATAGTTTCTTGGGGGTAGTTGATGGAAACCCAGCTGAGAAAGTCTTCGTATATTGTTTCCAGGTGGTATGTATATGCAGATGATGTAAAGGTTTGCATTGAGTTGAAGTTTAGTGATGATGGCTTCCACCTTACTATCTTGGGTTGGACAGGCTGAAAGGGTAGAGATATTAAGATGATTCTTGAACAGAATTGCCACTCCACCACCCTTTTGTTTAGTACGGTCAAGCCTTAGTATATTATAGCCTTGTGGTATAATCTCAGTATCTTTAGTGGCTGGCTTTAGCCAGGTTTCTGAGAGACAGAGAATGTCAAAACAGTGTGTATCTAGGAGGGCGTGTAGGTAGGGTACTTTGTTGTTTACACTTTGTATGTTAAGATGTCCTATGAGGAGGGTATTATTGGAGATTGGTCTAGATGCTTGAGAAGAAGGATACACGGGGCCAGGGTTGGGGTGAATGTCACCATCTAGTAAGGTAGGATCATTAGGTTTAGATCTGATGTTGATCTTAAGAATTCATTAAGATGTGATGTTGATATTAATGAATAATACATGCCTACTGCAGACTTAGGATAGTTATGCTGTCATTAATGTATATTGCAGAACTAAGACTGACGTACCTGTTTTACATGATGTTGCATAGAGGAGACACACACACACTTGTGAAACACAGAATGGACCATGAAGTATTCATGGCTCATGTAAACCTCAATGAATGCTACTGATAGATATTAACAATGGTGTCTGTTCATGCATGGGCAACATGCACTGTCAGTACCAAACAATTCTTAATGTTCCAATGCAGCAGGGTTAAGTAATGATGAAGTATGTGTCCCGAGGCTCTGTGGTTGTATATCATTAGGGCTCAGTAATGATGCAGTACATGTGCCAAGGCTCTATGTGGTTGTATATCATTACAGCTAAGTGATGATGTAGTATGTTTGCCAAGGCTCTATGTGGTTGTACATCATTAGGAATAAGTAATGATGTAGTATGTGTGCCAATGCTCTATGTGGTTGTATATCATTAGGGCTAAGGATTAATGAAATATGTGTGCCAAGGCTCTATGTGGTTGTATATCATTAGGGCTAAGTAATGATGAAATATGTATGCCAAGGCTCTATGTGGTTGTATATCACTTGGGCTAAGTAGTGATGAAGTATGTGTGCCAAGGCTCTATGTGGTTGTATATCATTAGTAATGATGAAGTAAGTGTGCCAAGGCTCTTTGTGGCTGTATATCATTAGCACTAAGTAATGATGAATTATGTGGGGCTCTGTGTGGTTGTATATCATTAGGGATAAGTAATGCTGTATTATGTGTGCCAAGGCTCTATGTGGTTGTAGATCATTAGGGATAAGTAATGATGCAGTATGTGTGCCAAGGCTCTATGTGGTTGTACATCACTAGGGCTAAGTAATGATGACATATGGTGTCAAGGCTATATGTGGTTGTATATCATTTGCAAGTGTAAGTGCTGCAGTGCAGACATAACTGTATATAATGAAATGTTCAGTTAACTACACAATTCACTGCAGTTCATTTGTGTACAGTAAGCCATTTCCATGTATTGAGGTAATAGTATCTAGGAACAATACTTATCTCTTTTCAAAATCTCTCCCTAAAGGGCAATGCAGGAAAACTCATCTGCACAGATGTTGGCAAATTACTAGTGAATGCATGATTCTAATTTGATATGTTAAACCTGGAATGTGAACATGCAGTGTTCAGTAGTGTTCCCTGCCAAACTTTGTGCAAATACTGTGTAGAGAAAAATGGTCTGATTCTGGTTAAATGTAGAACATGTGTGTTTTATGTTAAAGTTTAATGTGTCATGATAACATTTGTCATGGCAGTACTTTCTCAGTGCCTTGCAGATATATACGTTGCATATTGGACACTACTTTTGACACATTAGGGCAAAAGCTTAATTAAAAATGAATTGCTGTTCTGGCCTTCCTGTTTGCACAATATTAGGTGGTGAGAAAAAAGGGTTCACTGCTGAAGTAAAAAAAGTAAAATCTTTAATTTGGTTAGCCTTCTGTAGTGCAAACAGGTTTAGATTTAATGTGCAACCATCCATCAGCACTCTGTATAGTACTGAGTGGTGAAAATCCACCTACCACATTACTTTTTCTGTGGCAAAAGGTGTAAGCTCAGTGAGCCAAATAAAAAAGCAGAGTGAAGCACAGTTCACCTCCAGTATGCAGGTAATTTTACAAACGGTGTCAGAATATGATTAGCTTAAATAACTTTGGTCATGACTGTAGCACTATATAGGAAGAACTATCCTAAATAAATAGAGTGCCCAAACTGTGTCAGTAATGCTAACTGAAATAAACTTTTATGCCTAGTATTTATCAGCCATGCTTCAAGGGAAACCAACAAGTTAATTGGATTTACAATTCATTAAAGATAACAAGGATGGTATATATTCTGAAATAATTGTTATGACTCAGCACATATCCTATATATGTAGGCAGGACATCTTAAGTGGACATTATGCTACCTCATTAAGGATAGCACCCAAAGTCAAAAGTCAAAAGTCGATGTAAACTTTATTATCATTCAGAAATCACACAAGTGCAAATAGTGAGTGGAATTCCATGTCTCCAAACTCAATGTGCAGGCAACATAGTGACTATTTTCACAGACATTTACACATATAACATTTAGCTGTTGCATCATGGACATGCAGGTAGACAGGCTAATACTGTACATAATTAGAAACACATTTTAACACTTTCACAGTGAACACTTACTTGCATGAGACTTTAGTATTGCACTGGTAGTTGGTTAAGACATTGCATTGATCCTTGCACAGAAAGAGACATTTGAGTATTGCACAGTGAACATCAGAGTATTGCACTATGCACCTTAGAATATTGCACTATGGTTGATTTATGGATTTGCAACAAGTATTGCACTGAACAAGAGATATTTTACTTCACTGCTACTGCCTGAGATGGCCTATAAGTTAACAGTCATGGTGAATATTACATCAGCCTACTAAATATGTTACAGTATAATGTAATTAGCCAGAACAGGTGATGAGAGACACAAAGATGGAGAGAAACATAACAGTTTGTGTTACAGGGCATTTAAGAACATCTTTATCATGTGTTTTTATTGCTTGTTCTCTCATTTGGAAATTGCCCTGCTCTTTAACATTAAGTGATTGATTAAGGATAGAGAAGATGAAGGAGTGACAGTAACTAATACATCCACATATATCTGATTGAAGAATGTGTAGGAAATTGGAAAACATGATGTTGATATGTGGATGTTTTTTAGTTGATAACAGATGTAGCACACTTAATATGGAGAAAAATTAGATTACTAAACAGCATATTCAGGAATTCAACATTTGGCAGTAGAAATAAAAGTTTACAGACAGGTTGATTATCTTAGCTCACCATAGAGGAGCTCATACTGTACTAACTTTCAATCACACATTGCAAGAGACACTCACAACATATTCAGTGAAAGCATTAGGTGAACAGCAGTATTCATTGCACCTATATTAGTTGTAGCCCCCGTTACATGTTACGTGATATCCAGCAGCCTGATATACATGGAAGAGTAAGTGTATTCCAGTTTATTAACTGAACTCTGTTTTACTATAGTGCAGTAGACGTATTGGTATTTGTACTACGTTAACCATGGCAATATGGTATAAGGCAAAAACTCATCACATTTTGCAATAGCATTTGAAATGCCGTTTAGCATCACATGCTACACTTGCTCATTGCCAGTCCTCATAAAAATGCTGAGTACTACAACTGATAAAACAGAAGGGGGTTAGGCAGATACATAGGCAACACATTCACAGGAAACAGACTTATAAAAACAGGCAGGAAGAGTTTCACCTACTGCTGGATTAAAACCCTTGTCAAGATACGAAATTAAGTTTATAGACTTGATCACTAGTTGACAGCACCTTAGAAGAAATCCTACTTCCTGTATGTTAAATCATGTTGAAGGAACAGTGATAACCTATTGAGCCAATGCAAGATGTTTGCATTATCCTTCAGCAAAGTAATAATAGCATAAAAATGCCATAAAATTAACATTACATCCATCGTCCTAATGAATAGTCAACAGTAAAAAGGGGTGACAGAGAAGGGGTAAAGATAGAGAGAGATGGGCAGAGATATATCAAAGGTTGGTGTTATGGGTCATTAATAAACATCTTTATGGTGTGTCCTCCTTATTAATCTGTCATGCTCTATGTGAAGGCTGCCAACCCAATTGGCTGGAATTTTGAAATAATTCTATGACATTTGTGAATAGTAATATGATTTGTATGCTAGTCATACAAATGTAAGAAAACTATGTTATGTGTATATTAAACTACTCGTGCAGAAGTGTGTGTTGAACTGTATGTTCTGTACTGAGCTTCAAGAATGTAACCACTGTGTACCCTGCTGGAAAAGAACAGACGTGTATAAACTATATGCCTGGCAAATGTATGTTTTCATGGCAGAAGTTGGAACATACAAAGTTAACTTGCAAACTCTGAGAAAATATGTAAAAGGTTTTATGATGGTGTTTATCTTAGCTAGGAGACAGATGTCTGAAGTTAGAAATTCTTTCCATTGTCTGGAAACTGAAATAATTACAGGTTTAAAAAGGTAAAAGTGTTAACCTGTTTTATGACTTCCAGTTCCTGGCAAACTACTTAGAGATAAATATTTTTGATACAGAGGTGCTAAACTTTAAGTTTCTGTTAGCCTGGGAACTGAAGGCCAAGGTGACAAAGAATGATGTAATCTGAGATAACCCATCATAAATGTTTGATAGTAATTTAAGAATTATCTCAGAGAGGGAGCTGTGAATCTTGTATTTGTCTTTGGACCTAGAAACATCGTCTCATCAGCACTTCTCATCTGTATATGCCTTGCTCTGTAAGTAAGTCATTTAGGGCATGGTATCTATTAGATATAGATAGGAATACAGTAAATATTAGTTTAGATGTTTTCTGTACTTATGTGAGACTGTCTTGCTATGCTGTTTTTAAATATTTCCGGTGATTCTGAACTCTGTTGTCACTGTGTTGAGTTTTTGAGTATTGTCTCATGATTTTACTATTTATTATTATTTTTAAAGGTATTTAAACCTTTTAGTTGTGGCTGGTTTGTTTAGAGATATTTAACCTCTCTGAGTACTTGCATATGTATTTGCTGACACTGTACTGGCAATTCTTAAATAGCCTTGTTGGTCACACTTACCATTTAGATAATAGTAACATTACACAGTAGAATTGTTCACCCTTTGTAAGGGCCTTATAGTAGTTGATAAGAGTGGTTGGTGGCAGCTGGTATTACCTTATAGTCTGGGCAGAAGTGGGCATAGCTAGTAAACCTGTGTCAGCCTTCCCCAGGGGTGTCTGTGTGTTTGTATATAAATCAAATCTCAAAGTGTGTGTGTGTGTGTGTGTGTGTGTGTGTGTGTGTGTGTGTGTGTGTGTGTGTGTGTGTGTGTGTGTGTGTGTGTCAGCTACTTGATCAGGGACACGAGGCACTGGCTGGACAGAGAGGATGCTGGAGGTTTTGGCTTGACCACTCAGCTGAGATTTTAACCCTATAGCTGTGCCATTGGGGAGTCTTATGGGGATCTGTAGAAAGAGGGAGAAACCAGCCCCAGACTGACTGTGATTTCTGTGTGCTCTTAAAGGAAATTGCACTTTACTGTGTATGTACTTGTCATTCTCCCAATGTGCACATCATTCACTGGTGTTAGTGGTGAGAATTGAGGCTCCTTGATTACTGGGTCAGTGCAGGGGCATCGCAATATATATAATTACCTGATGGCTATGGTGATTAAGAAGCTGCAGGAAAAATGTGATTATGACATGAGTAGAATAAGGGTGTGTCAATAATTTGTCTTTATGGGCATGGATGTATTTGCAAATGCTTTTTGCCAGCATATTCAAAATTGTACATGCAATTCATATACAATATATTGTTACTCTATAATTATTCTATATCCAGTTAAAAATAAAAATATCTGCAAGCTAGCTTCAAACCATGCATCATCTGCCCTTTTGCAAAGCTTATTGCATTTACTCTGTTTGCTTCAGTGACACATGGCTATGTTTTCCCTTAGTGCTGTTCAGAATGCTTTATCGAAGTGCACCAGTGCCACTCTAAAATGTGCTATTGATGGCATTCCAAATTAAATTTCTCAGTTTGTACTTTGGGCACGGGACTCTTCTTAACTGTCATGAAATGATGGCAGTCCAGAGTGCTCTTTGTGAAAGCATGCGTAAATGAGGAACCCAAGAAAAGGAAAACATTGCCAGTAGTAGCAAACATCAGGGAATAGTAATGAATAGTAATGAAAGTGCAAGATTGGGAGTTTTCCCTACTTTGTGTATTTTACAACCTGATCGTATGCTCCGGAAATATACATTAACTCTCTCAAACAGCAAACTATCTGCATTTGTATCCTCAGTTCAGTGGAGTGACAACACACACTCAGTTGAGGTTCTTATCCCTTTTTGTAACTAATACAGGCTTAGAGTAGGAATCAGGAAATGTACATACCATACAGATTTGACATAGCAGACCATCAGATTATAGGTCCAACAGAGGTAAAAATCAGAACATGCTCCTTTTTCATTTGATTGAACATGTTTTGATGAATGTGATATTGACAACATATTTAAGCTAATAATAGCCCAAACCATATACATGTAAGGTTGCCAACACTGCAGCTATTTCTTCTCTTTATTTTTTGAACATCTTCCCCTTCTCTCAGATTAACTAAAAAATGCAATGCCACTGGCATTTCTTTACATCTTTGTTTCAATGCGTAATATAGCTGATTAGCACTGCAGAACAGCATTTAATAGGAGGGTGGAGAATGTGCTATTATTAAAAGAATATCATCACTGTTAGGGTTGTTCTCATAGCTCTCAAGGTGCTGACACACTTTTTCTTAAGTCTAATCTGCATGATATACCCACTTCAGAGAGAAAAAGGGCCGGATTCACCATGGCTTGCACGGAGTCTAAGAGTAGTGTAAGACTCCATGCAGCCATCATGTCCGACGAGCGATCCACGAACAGCCTGCAGGGGCGTGTAAGAGAGCTCCTAAAATGGCTCTTACACGGACAGGGCTTGGATATGCAAATTATCTCACTTGCAGCCAAAATGCATGCAAATGAGGTAATTTTATGATCCAGGAAGCACAAACCTGTCCGTGTAAGAGCTGTGTTATCTGTAGAAATGTACTCAGTTGACAACTGAGTACCGTTCTGCAAATAGCACAATGGAGCCTTGTCAGCTCTAAATAAAGGTTGCATATGTTCCAGGAAGCATGCCAATGGCCAAATATGTGGCCACTGGCAATGTACCTCCATGCAAAATTAAAATAAAAATGTTTTTTTTTCGCCGATGTTTAAACGTAGCGCAGCACCGCACAAACGGGCTGCGCTAAAAAAAAATCAACAGAAAAATATTTAAAACCCATAAACGTGGGTTTTATGCAAACCATCAATATACAATGTAAGGGAATAGCAGTCTGAAAAGAACATGGCCACCGAGTAGGGTTGCTAAGGGGGGAAGCTCAGTGTAAGACATGTAACTAAGCATTAGTAGGCAATCCTATGTAAATGAGTGTTAGGATAGTGAATCACACTTTTACATAGCATATGAGCACATTCCCTGGAGTGTAGGAGTAGGATAAGGGGGAGTAACAGAGTAGGAGATAGGTGACATCACAGGGGGGTATGTATGAAAGAAATGAAGCTCATTGGAGCAGAGTGGGATGTGAAAGCTGTCAGACATCATGGAAAGAGGTGTGTCAACAGGTAGACATGGGAAAGCCAAGAAATGGAAGGTGTACACTGTGGATTACATCAAAGTTTCTTGCTGAGCGTTCATGCGTGCATGTGCACTCTGGGAAGCCCGAGTAAGATGGAGTGCGGGAGTGTAAGTGTGAGTGCACGTGTTTATGCCGGAGTATGCATGTAGAAGCCTGTTTAAAGAGTTCTAAGCATGTTTGCGCTTGTGTGCGTGTGTTTTAACCCGAATAGGCAGGTTGTAGTCCATCTAAGCATGGGTGCGCGTGTTAGCTGCTGTGCGCGTGTTTCCCTTGTATGCACGTCACTCCCCCCTGAGGAAAAAGGGAGGAAAAAGGAAGCACAACAAATTGTAGGAAGCTACCATGTACTAGCATAGCTAGCAAGTGAAAACAATCAGAATCAGGCAATTACACAGGCAGAACAGTAGCCAAGCCCAGCACTGAAAACTCTGCAAACAACAGTGCAGTATGTTTCTCTCAACAGACACTGCAACACTGGAGTAAGCTACTAGAAGTGAAAACTGAAAAAGCTTCACTCAGACAAAAAATGCTAGTGGCTGCCATAGCTGTTATAAGGCGACATATGCAACATGCTGAGGGTGGTGACAATGCAAATGCTGCCAGACAACCCACAGTGAGGAGACGGAGAAGAGTGTACAGGCCCAGGGTCACCTACCGGGGGTTACATGAGCTGGAGATAGTGGAGTGCTATAGAGTGGACAGAGACCTCCTGCAGCAAATTGTGGAGCTGTGCAGGCCACACCTCACACACAGAACCAACAGAGGGGAACCCATCCCAGTGGAAACCAAGGTATGTGTTGGCCTAAGAATACTAGCAACAGGTACCTTCCAGAGACCAACTGGTGATATGATGGGGATATCACAGGCATCAGCATCCAGGGTACTGCACCAGTTCCTAGATGCCATGTCAGCACATGTCGGTGATCATGTATATTTCCCCAATTCCCGTGAGGTATTGGCCAGCAATATGCGTCTCTTCCAGCAAAGAGCGGAATACCCTAAGGTAGTGGGTGCAATAGACTGCATGCATATACGCATCAAAGCACCAGCTGGTGAGCACGGTAGGGCCTACATTAACCGCAAGGGCTTCCCCTCCATCAACTGCCAGGTTGTGTGTGATGCCCAGGGCATAATAATGAATGTGTGTGCTGGCTGCCCTGGAAGCTACCATGATTCCCATATCTGGCATCTGACGCAGCTGTACCAAACATTTGCCAATGGGGACATCCCACATGGTCACCTACTGGGGGATGCTGGCTATGCACTGGAGCCATGGCTGATGACACCCATCAGAAATGCACACACACCTGAACAGGAACGCCATAATGAGGCACACACACAAACATGTAATGTAATAGAGTGTGTGTTTGGGCTGCTCATGTCATGGTTCCGGTGCTTGGACACATCTGTTGGAGCCCTGCAGTACTCACCAACTACATGTACCCAAATTGTCATGGTATGTGCTATGCTACATAATATGATTCTGCAAAAACAGCTGCAGCAGGACCAGCATAGGCCCGGCCCAAACAGCCCCCCACCATTGCCAAAGCCATCACAGGCAGAGCGTGACTCAGAGGAGGAACAACCTGAGCCTGCCCCAGTAAGCAGAAGGAGGCGTGACCAGTATGTCTTGGCCTTGGCAAAGAGGCAACACATAGCACATACACTGGCTCAGTAGGAACCCTGGAAATGATACCTCTCTCTGACCACACATATAGTAAAAGAGATGCCTAAGTTGACACAACCTGCTTTCAAACATGTACAGGGAGTGTAGTATGTGCATCCAACATAGGCAGCCCTGCAGCACCACCTGAGGCATGTTTGCCATGTATTAAGCAATGTAACACCATGTAGTATATGCAAACATGATGACCCTGAGTAACATCCTACCCTCACGAAGCATGATTCCACAGTATGAAGACAAGATGATCAATTACAACAATTGGCTTAAGTATTGTTGTTAGTCAAATGGGATTCAATGCCTGTCAGCCTGGGATGACATGCTGAGCAAGACACGATGCTCTGCTAGGGATAGCTTGCACCTATCACCCCTGGCCTTTTGGATACTGGCAAAGGCTGTTGTCACCCCCATAGTGCCTTGAATAGGTAAGGCTCAAAACACAAACCCACCTCCATAGGTATCACAAGGGATACGAAAATAGAAGTAATGCTACCCAATGCCAGAAGTCTAAACTGCAAGATGCATGCAGTCCAAACTCTCCTCAGCATGGAGAATGTTGATATCTGTGCAGTAACAGAAACCTGGTTCAAGGCTCACAAGAGCACCCCAGCACTACTAGGTTGCACCTCATAACATGCTTTACAGCCCCAAAACATGGAACAAACTACAAAAGGAGGGTGAGTATCAATAATTGTCAAAGATACCCACACCCCCAGGTTGGTGCCACAGCATGAAGCAGCACAGACTATCCACGTGCAAGTAACAGTGGCTAAATCTGCCTCCCAGTTCATAGCCTGCTACACACCACCCTCCTAAATCCAGGAACCCCACTTGGCCTACTTGAGAACACATGAAAATATGAAGGTCTCTCCAAATCACAATATATTGGGCGACTGCAACTACCCAAACATAGACTAGGAGCATTATTCCAGCTCCAACACCCTAGGCCAAAGGTTCCTAGAATTCATAAACTGAAATGCTATGGAACAACTTGTCACCACTCCCACAAGAGGGGTAAACATATTGGACCTGATCATCAGCATCATGAGGACTCTACGCTCCAGACCAGAAGTGTATCCCTCACTGGTAAGATCAGACCATAAACTAATCGCACTGGGTATTCACATCCTGACCCCACCCCCTGCCCTGAAAACCACAGTGAAAAACTTCTCTAAAGCAAATATCACACTCCCCAAAACCGAGGTGGAATCCTTCAAAGTCCCTGGGCCTGTGGAAAATACGGCCCAGACCACAGAATCCTTTATAAATGCATTATATGAACACCTTCAGGAATGCATGGATCATGCAATCCCAAATAAAACCAAGACCCAATCCTCCAAAGGCAGATGTCCTGTCTGGTGGACCCCAGCCATAAACAAACTAGACAAAAGAAGGAGGAAGCTACCACATGATAGAGCAAAATCCCCAAAAGGGAAGGCATGTCTGATCAGTATTAGCAAAACACTACGGGCACTCATAAAATCGTCTAAGGCCAGCTTTGAGAGAAAAATTGCACAGGACACTAAGGATTATCACAAGGCTTTCTTTAGTTATGTTAGGAACCTGGGTGGAAATTCCCAGATATGCTCAGAATTAGTCCAAAATGACAAAAAATACACCGAACCCACAGACATTGCCAACACCCTAGCTGACAGGTTCAGCACAAACTCCCCCCCCCTCCCCACCAAAAGAGCAAATATCTATCCCAGCAGAGTGCTGCCCCCCTGACATCTCAGATGCTCAGGTAAGAGCTGCCTCTCTAAAGCAAAAAACACAGCATCAATGGGACCAGACGGTGTCCCAGGCTGTGTCCTACATGAACTCCAAGAAGAGCTAAACCCAAACATAAAACTACCGTTCAATCTCAGCCTTACTACAGGATATGTACCGAAAGAGTGGCGTCCAGCAACAGTGGTCCCTCTCCACAAAGGTGGTGCCTCAACAGATCCTGGAAACTATTGCCCCATAAGCCTGCCTAGATTGGTCTGCAAAACTATGGAAAGGATCATCATGGACCTCATAAATAAAGATATTGGGGACCTACAGACACTGGATCCTACCCAGTTTGGCTTTGTGTAGGGCAGATCCTGCCTCTTAAACCTGGTTGATTTCTATGAAACAGTCACCAAGGCCATTGACAAGGGGAAGGTGGTCCACACAGCCTACCTGGACCTCGCAAAAGCCTTCGATACAATGCCCCACTCGGGCTTCATAGATAAGCTCACCAGCTTAAATATAAACCCCTATGTTACTAGATGGGTTGCAAACTGGCTCAAGGACAGAACCCACATTGTTAGAATTGCTGGAGCCATGTCGGACTCCAAACCAGTTACAAGTGGCGTCCCACAAGGCTCAGTCCGGGGACCTCTCTTGTTCGGTATATATTACTCAGAGATACAGGCCAACATGGAAGGACTGTGGCTGACCAAGTTCACAGATGACTGCAAACTGGGCACCATAATCAACTCTCCAGCTGACATAAGCATCCTCCAAAAGGGCCTCATAGAAACAGACAACTGGTGCCAGAGCCATGGCCTCAAGCTAAATGCCCAAAAGTGTATAGTCATCCCCTTTGGCAAAAACAAAGTGCCCACAAATTACCACATAGGGGGTAATCCATTAAGTACAGAAGAAGTAATTAGGGACCTGGGGACCCAAGTTGATAGCAATCTCTCATTTGACAACCACATGGCCAAAGTGGTTAGAAAAACATTTTATATAGCCTACCAAATCATGAAGGGATTCACATCTAGATCAGGGGAGGTCATCATGCCTCTTTACTCATCCCTCATCAGGCCCATAATTGAGTACAATGCCCCTTTTGGGATGTACCTTACCAGACACCTGCAGCAAGTGGAAAGACCCCAAAAGTACCTCACCAAGAGGATCAAAGGGCTCAAACAGATGCCATATGCTGCCTGGTTAAAGAAACTCCAGCTCTACTCAGTGGCATACCGCCTGCTCAGAGCCGATCTGTGCCTGATGTATGAAGCCATGTCCAACCCAGAATTAATGGACATGCTACACCTCAGAAAATCCAAATCCCATTGAGCGATGTGCTCGAGAGACTTGAACCTCAGCACTGAAATAAATAGGACATGCTGGAGGGACAATTTCATAACCCAGAGGCTCCCTTCACTCGGAATAAAATCCCAGTCCAGGTTAGGCAGAGTCCCTCATTGACTCTTTTCAAGAGGAATCTCAATGAGTGTATGAGAGATTGTAGGTTTACTCTGGGTATCACTTTTATGTCACAGTTAGACAGAGGCACAGTATACTAACCTTGAAAAATGTCATGGCAAACACCAGTTAAAATGTGTGTTGAAGGACAAGCACACTCTGACTAGGATTAGAAATGCCCTAGGACACATAGCCTAGTGTTTGTCAATGCCCACCCAAGTTGCGGAATACACTAGTAATGTTAGACAAGCCTGGTTTAAGTAGGCCATAGCTGAACAAAATGCAACATGGTCATACCTTAGTCTGGTGTGCTCAGTATGAATATTTAAAGCAGTGATGGGACTCAAACCCAGGATACTGTGCACCAGACTGAAAGGACTGAACCACTACACTATGACAATATTACAGTGTTTGGTCATTCTGAAAGAATGTTGACAAGTGTATGCAAACTGTCCCATGGAAACCCTGCAGGCACAGCATAATCCCTGTTGGGTTCAGACACAAAGCAGTTGGGCAGTAAGAACACAACATGACTTCCAACACACACACTGTAAATGTCAACTATTGTTCAAGTTCACACACAACCACAAATGTAGTGGACCTCAGATCTCAACATATGGAAAGGTCACACTGGGCATGCTCACACACTTTGATAACTGAGACGTATGTCAGGCAACAAACCATGGAAAGCCTGAACTGGGCATGCTCACACACTTAGGCCATGTCTCAGTATAGCAGTCGGCCACACATATCTGGCATTTGTATGTGTTAAGCCAGGAACCTCCCACAATACAGCAATCTGCCCAGTGCACACAGTTAAATGACAATAGAGACATAAGTAATATACTGGAACCCTGTCATGATCAAACATCTTCCACAGATACACAAGTTGTTCATAGAAACAGGGAAAGCCATGGCAATAAAGACCTGCAAACATTTTATCAGCAACAAATATTGTGCATCCCAAATATAAACATATGGGTTCAGAGGTCGATACTAGGCTGTTTGCCCTAGGGAATACATAAGCCTAGCCAGAGTGTATTTGGCGTCTGCCTCCCCAGTACAGTAGCCTACTGTGCCTCTGTAAAGTAGGTCACAGAAGGCACCGTTTAAGGCTAGTTTGCTGTGCCTCCATCAAGCAGGGACACAGTGGAGATCCCAGGGGTTGAATTTGAAATGTCACATCCATGTGTCTGGAGTTTGCTGGAAGAGGTTTGGCGAGGGGCTATGTCTAACATTAACTGGGATTCAATTCCAGACTGAGGGGAGCCTTATCTGTAGTGTCTGTGCAATTTCACTGTCAATAGTTGCAAGTGATGATTTTGAGGGATTGAAGTGTCTTGCCAATACTGTTCAGAGATGTCCTCCCTCTGTGGGATATTGCTCTGTTATGTATTAGCTCCCTCCTTCTGTTGTACAGCTTACATATGGCTGGTGTCAACCAGACAGGTCTCCTGTTGTGGAGGAGTCTTGGTTTTATTTGGGATAGCATGATCAATGAAAACCTGCAGGTGCTCAAAGAATGCATTTGTAAAGGATTATGCAGATTGGGCCTTTGAAGTATTCCACCCCAGTCTTCACATGTGCAAACTCTGCTTTTGAGAAATACTTTGTTGGCAGTGATGTCCTTGCCTGTGGGTGGGGATCGGATATGGACGTCCAGGGAAAGTTGGTTACAGTCATATCTTAACAATGGTGGTCTACCTCTATTGTGGAACATAGAGTCCCCATGTTGGTGATGATCAGGCCCAATATGTATTCCCCCTTGTAGCTGTGGTGACTGGTTCTGCCATAGCACATGGATTCACAAATTGTAGTGGCTGTAGGGTGATGTTGTTGAGGCCTGAGTAGTTCCCCCAGTCAATATTCCTGTACCTGAAGTTAACCACTGCAGTGGCGTATGTGAACACCTTCATATCCCACACTGTTCCCAGTGAAGCCAAGTGTGGTTCCTGGATATGGGAGGGGGTGGTCTGAAATACACACCAAACCAAAAGGCAGTTTTGCACAATGGTAGTTGCATATGTATGGCCTGTCATGCTTACTGCAGTGGTAACAACCCAGAGGTGTGTGTATCTGTGATGTATATAGGTTCATAGGTTCATACTAGGCTATCTGCCCTAGGCCATTTATAAGCCTAGCCAGAGTGTGTGTGGCTTTCGCCACCCCTTGGAATGAGAATACTATGCCCATGTAGGGTTTAGTTTACTGTGCCTCTGTGTAGTAGTGACACAGATATGACCCCTGGGCTAAACCTATGAACTCCCATCCACTCATCAAGATTTCTCTTGAAGAGAGTCAGTGAGGGGCTTTGCCTAATATGGACTGGGATTTTGTTCCACAATGTAGGGAGCCTCTGGGTTATGAATCTGTCCTTCCAGCATGTCCTACTTATTTCTGTGTTGAGGTTCAAATCCATCGCTTTCATGGCTCTGGTGGATTTTGATTTTCTGAGGTGGAGCATGTCCATTAATTCCGGATTGGACATGGCCTTGTACATCAGGCATAGATCGCCTCTGAGTAGGCAGTATGCGACTGAATAGAGCTGTAGTTTCTTCTGCCGGGCAGCATATGACATATGTTTGAGTCCCTTGATCCTCTTGGTGAGGTACTTTTGGGGTCTGTCTAACTGCTGCAGCTGTTGGGTAAGGTACATCCCAAATGGGGCATTGTACTCAATTATGGGCCTGATAAGGGATGTGTAAAGAGGCATGATGACCTCCCCTGATCTAGATGTGAATCCTATCATGATAAGGTGGTTAATATAGAAGGTCTTCCTAACCACCTTGGCAATGTGAGTGTCAAATGAGTGGTTACTGTCAACTTGGGTCCCTAGGTCCCTGATTACATCTTCTGTACTTAATGGATTACCACCTATGTGGTAATTTGTGGGTAATTTGTTTTTCCCAAAGGGTATGACTATACAGTTTTTGGCGTTCAGTTTATGGCCATGGCTCTGGCAACAGTTATCCATTTCTACGAGGCCTTTCTGAAGGATGCTTGTGTCCACTGGAGTATCAGTTATGGTGCCCAGTGTGCAGTCATCTGCGAACTTTGTCAGCCACAATCCCCCTATGTTTGCTTGAAAAATAAATGCCGAACAAGAGGGGTCCCAGGACGGAGCCCTGTGGGATACTGCTTGTGACTGGCTTAGAGTTTGACATGGCTCCAGTAATTCTGACCTTGTGGGTTCTGACCTTGAGCCAATTTGCAACCCATCTTATGACATATGGATTTACAATTAAGCTGGTGAGTTTGTCTATGATGCCCGAGTGGGGTATTGTGTCGAAGGCTTTTGCAAGATCAAGGTAGGCTGTGTGAACTTCCTTACCCTCATCAATGGCCTTAGTGACTGTTTCAATAAGTCAACCAGGTTCAAAAGGCAGCATCTGCCTTTGACAAAGCCGAATTGGGTAGGCTCCAATGTCTGTAGGTCCCCAATGGCTTTGTTTATGAGTTCCATAATGATCCTTTCCATAGCTTTGCAGACCAGGTTCTTCAAGCTTATGGGGCGGTAATTTCCAGGGTCTGTAGAAGCACCTCCTTTGTGGAGTGGGACCACTGTTGCTGTATGCCATTCTTTGGGTACATATCCTGTAGTAAGGCTAAGATTAAATAGCAGCCTTATGTGCGGGTTTAGTTCCTCTTGGAGTTCATGTAGCACGCAACCCGGGACACCGTCTAGTCCCATTGATGCTGTGTTTTCAGCTTTGGAGAGGGCGGCTCTCACCTGAGCGTCTGAGATGTCAGGGAGGCTACACTCTGCTGGGATAGATATTTCTCCTTTTGGGGGGGAGGGGGGTGAGAAATTTTCACTGAACCTGTCTGCCAGTATGTTGCCAATGTCTGTGTGCTCAGTGTATTTCTTGTCATTTTGGACTACCTCTGAGCATATGTGGGAGTTTCCACCCAGGTTTCTAACATAACTGAAGAAGGCCTTGTGATTGTCTTTAGTGTCTTTTGTGATTTTTCTCTCAAAGTTGGCCTTTAATGATTTTATGAGTGATCGTAGTCATTTGCTAGTACTGATCAGAGATGCCTTCCCTTTTGGGGATTTTGCTCTGTCAAGGGGTGTGCATGTGTGCAATTCTCTTTGAAAGAGATGTCCCTTTTGACAACTGGAATAACACACTACATGATGTACATTCCTCTTTGTAAAGACTGATGATGTCAGCACCCTATAAGTACAGCAGGAGAAGGGAAACCACCCAGTAATGCGAATAGCATGCTGCGCTAATGCGTCTCTCTTAAGTGTCATAACATAGTTAGGTAGAGGGGGGTGTGCATGTGTGCAATTCTCTTTGAAAGATATGTCCCTTTTGACAACTGGAATAACACACTACATGATGTACATTTGTCTTTGTAAAGACTGATGATGTCAGCACCCTATAAGTACAGCAAGAGAAGAAAACCTCCCAGTAATGTGAATAGCTCACTGTGCTAATGTGTCTCTCTCAAGTGTCATAACATACTTAGGTAGGGGTTTGAATCCTATAAAAGCCAAGTGTGTGTTTGTCACACAGTTTGTCAATGTGTGGTGGGTTTTGCTTTTATTTTTGTATGACATATAACTATAACAGTAAGTGCAATGCACACATCAAGTATGTGTGTGCCACATACAGATATGTACCTGTGACCTTCAATAGTTCCTATGTGTGAAGCCTGCCTCATATGAATACAGTTGTTACCTGTGCCAGCATGTCCTGCAGATTCCCAGACTGTACGCCATACATGTATGTTGTTGACAATGCAGGCTACTGCAGTGATCTGTGTCCTAGGCCAACTGGGTGACACACACTCATGAAAGCTGTGATATATAAATGTGGGTGAGGATTCATGTCTGGAGTATATGTTACACATGTTATGACACAGCAAAGTCTGTGAGTAATGGACATCAAGTGTAGGTGTATGGCACTTGTTGCTGATATGCATAAAGACAGCTTCTTGCTTAGGTGATACACCAAGGGACTGCACAATACCTTTGGAAATGTGAATATCACAGGATAGACAAGAAAACACTTGTCCATATGTACACACCATTACCCGTTCTACATGATGAGTGCTGCCACCTACATGGTACTACTGCAATTCTATGTTAAGTACATGCTGATGACAAAGTTACAGTTGCATTACAGTAATACAGCGTGGCTTGGACAACAGGTATCTATCTGTATGATACCCTTCTGGTGGTCATGTGTGTCATGTGCAGACTGCATTGCAGGCCACTGAACACATTTCCAGTCATGGATGAACATATTGCTAGTGTGTTGGCATGTACATGAGACTGCTATATGCCAAACAGTATTCTTCCCAGGGATGTGTGGGGCTCAGTAAGAATGGCTACTGGTATAGTGTAGTACTGCAGGGATATCACTGACACTGGGTTTCCTACATCTGTGTATCAGTTGAGGATACATCATGTAATAGGTTCATAAGTTCATACTAGGCTATCTGCCCTAGGGCAGTTATAAGCCTACCCAGACTGTGTTTGTCTTTCATCACCCATTTTAAATGTATTTTCATATGGCCTTTTTCAAGGTTAGTATACTCAGCCTCTGTGTAATAGTGACAGAGAAGTGAAACCCAGGGTAAACCTATAATCTCCCATCCACTCAGCGACAGTCCTCTTGCAGAGAGTCATTAAGGGACTCTCCCTAACCTGGATTGTGATTTTATTCCAGAGTGAAGGGAGCCTCTGGGTATGAATCTGTCCCTCCAGCATGTCCTATTTATGTAAGTGCTGAGGTGCAAGTGTCACGAGCGCATAGCTCCATGGAAATCGGATTTTCTGAGGTGCAGCATGTCCATTAATTCCAGGTTGGACATGGTTCTATATGTCAAGCATCTGTTGTAGCCCTTTGATCCCCTTGGTGAGGTACTTTTGTGGACTTTCCAGTTGCTGCAGGACAGGTTTCTGGTAAGGTACACCACAAAAGGGGCATTGTACTCCATTATGGGCCTGACAAGGGATGACTGAAGAGGCATGATGACCTCCTGTGATCTAGCTGTTAATCCCTTCATGATTAGGTGGCCTATATAAACTGTCTGTGTAACCACTACAAGCATGTGGTTGTCAAATGAGAGTTTGCTATCAACTCGGGTCCCCAGGTCCCTAATCATGTGTACAGTACTTAATGGTCCAGGTAGGCTGTGTTGAACACCTTCCCCTCGTCACTGGCCTTGGTGACTGTTTCAAAGACATCGACCAGGTTTAAGAGGCAGGATGTGCCCTCAACAAAGCCAAACTGGGTAGGATCCAGTGTCTGTAGGTCCCCAATATCTTTATTTATGAGGTCTATGATGATCCTTTCTATAGCTTTGCAGACCAAGCTAGTCAGGCGTATTTGGTGATAGTTTCCAGGATCCGTTGAGGCACCACCTTTGTGGAGAGGGATCACTGTTGCTGTACGCTACTCCTTGGGTACATATCCTGTAGTAAGGCTGGGATTGAACAGTAGTTTTATGTTTGTGCATAGTTCTTCTTTGAGTTCATGTAGGATGCAGACTGGGACACTGTCTGCTCCCACTGATGCTGTGTTTTTGCTTTGGAGAGGGCGACTGAGCATCTCAGATGTCAGGGGGGCATCACTCTTCTGAGATATATATTTGCCCTTGTGGTGGGGAGGGGGGTGAGATGTTTGTGCTGAACCTGTCAGCAATAATGCTGGCAATGCATGTGGCTTAGGTGTATTCCTTGTCATTTAGGACAACTTCTGAGCATATCTGGTAATTCCCACCCAGATTCCTAACATAAGTAAAGAAAGCCTTGTGATTATCCTTAGTGTCTTGTGCAATATTTCTCTTGAAGCTGGCCTTAGACGATTTTATGAGTGCCCATAATGTTTTCAAAATACTGATCAGAGATGCCTTCCCTTTCTGGGATATTGCTCGATCATGTAGTAGCTTCCTCCTTCTATTGTTTTCTGTTATGTGGCTGGGGTCCACCAGAAAGGACACCTGTCTTTGGAGGATTGGGTCATGGTTATATTTGGAATTGCATGATCTGTGCATTCCTGAAGGTGTTCATAGAATGCGTTTATAAAGGATTCAGCAGTGTGGGCCGTGTTTTCCACAGGCCCAGGGGCTTTGAAGGCTTCCATCTCTGTCTCGGTTTTGAGGTGTGTGGAATTTGCTTTAGACAACTTTTTCACTGTGGTTTCTGGCCAGGGGCTGGGGTTGGTATGTGAATATACAGTGAGATTACTCTATGGTATGATCTTACCAGTGAGGGATACACTTCTGGTCTGGAGCATAGAGTCCCCATGTTGGTGATGATCAGGTGCAGTATGTTTCCCCTCTTGTGGGAGTGGTAACAAGTTGTTCCATAGCATTTGAGTTTATGAATTATAGGAGCCTTTGGCCTAGGGTTTTGGAGCTAAAGTAATGCTCCCAGTCTATGTGTGGGTAGATGAAGTTGCCCAATATAATGTGGTTTGGAGACACATTCATATTTACATGTGTTCATAAGTAGGTCAAGTGGGTTACCTGGGTTTAGGAGGGTGGTTTGTAGCAGGCTATGAACTGGAAGGCAGTGTTACCCACTGTTAGTTGCACGTGGATAGTCTGTGATGCTTCATGCTGTGGCACCAACCTGGGGGTGTGGGTATCCTTGACATCTATTGATACTCACCCTCCTTTCATAGTTAGTTCCATGTTTTGGGGCTGTAAAGCATGGTATGTGGTGTAACCTGGTAGTGCTAGGGTGCTCTTGGGAGCCTTGAACCAGGTGTCTGTTACTGCACAGATATCAACATTCTCCATGCTAAGTAGAGTTTGGACTGCATGCATCTTGCGGTTTAGATGTCTGGCATTGAGTATCATTACCTCCAGTTTCTTATCCCCTGTGATACCTATGTAGGTGGGTTTGTGTTTTCAGCCTTACCACCAGAATGCAAACATGTGCAGACATTACACTTTTGGAATTAACACTGGTGTATAACAACACCACAATGACAATCATACTGTTAATGCATTAGGCATTCTGGGATATACCCACATTGATATCATTACACTCTACTGTAAACAACATGATAATATTAATACAGTGCTATATAGTCACCCTGTGTATCAGCACCATGCTATCCTGTCCCTGCATCAATGTTACAGATTTCAGGAGGTGGCACAGTTTCATCATATGCACAGGGTGTATACTTGGTATGCCAGGGTCTGCCATTGACACATCCAATCAACATGTGTGTGTGTGTGTGTGTGTGTGTGTGTGTGTGTGTGTGTGTGTGTGTGTGTGTGTGTTAGTGAGGGACAACAGTACAAAATGGGGCAATGTTGATGCAGTGTGTACGTGTATGTGTTAGCCCTAGGTGTTAGCATTATGCATGTGTGTATGCATGCACACAGTTCCACCACATGGCTGCCATATACGGGTCTTTATGGACAGCCACAGACTGTACCTGCCAGGTCATACACATCACTGTCTCTGGCCACGGACATGGTACCTGTGCCTGGCAGGGGTGCTACGGACAGTATCAGGTACTAAGCCAGACTGGGTACTGTCATCCGAAGCAGTTGGTTGATGACTGGACACATGTCCCTGCTGGGACTGTCCAGAGCCACGTGCACGTGGTCTTCTAGGGCGGTCTGATGACAGCACAGACCCAGCATTGCTGGGGCTGGTACTGGCACTATGGGAGCAGCTGCAGGTTTGTTGTCATCCGCGAAGACTGCCAGCTGATGATGTTGCTGGCATACATCTACGTCGATGCCTCAACCGTCCTGCATTGCCCTGGATCATGGACATGTAGTTGTGGAATAGATCTAATGTGTCACCCCAATGTCTGTCAATGACCTCGCCGACTGTACGGATGGCAGCCGCAACATCACGCATAGTGTCATTCATAGCAGTGCGATGTGCTCTAAGCTCCCTCAGACCCTGTCTGGTGTACCGTTCCATACGTGCCTCTGCCTGCATTACAGCCCGGAACATAGCTGAGGTTGAAAGACCTCTGTGGGCACATCTGACAGGGGCAGTACAAACATGGATGCTCCCACGAGAATCCCTGGACATCTGCCTGTGTGGTACCATATCAGGACTCTGGCCATGGCTGCTGTGAGGGGATGCATGTGCCACTGATACCACATTACCCTGGTCAATGCCCACTGTATGCTGTCCCTCACCTATGGACATTGGTGACAATGGATGTATCGGCAGGATGATTGTGCACATTGATGGGGTTGACTGCTGTGTACTGTCGATTGGCTGACCAACAACAGACCCTGTCATACCTCCCTGTGCCATTACACATGTATCATCATTATCACTATCCCCAGCAGTGGCTTTAGGTTCCCTGCTGCACGGCAACAGAGCAACACCAGAACCTGTGAGAGGAAGAAAGGAAACACAGTTTACAATGTGTACACAATGTTACCACAGATGCACACGGGCACATGGACACATGCACACATGGGCACATGCACACATGCACACACAGGCACATGCACACATGGGCACATGCACACATGCACACATGTACACGGGCACATGCACACATGCACACATGCACATGGGCACATGCACACATGCACATGGGCACACATGCACACTACTCAGTACAGCAGATACAAACACACACACCTGCGATCCAACACATACACAATGCTGTTTGAGGGTATTATAAGTATTAATATTATTATTAGTATTAATAGTATTGTTATTACACACTCACCAGCATGGATTGGCTGCCTTGCTGTTACTCCAGAGGGACCTGCACAAATAAGAGAGTTATTGTCAGTGGCCACAACTGTGCCATTGATACTGTGAGTATAATACAGTACAGTAGTACAACAGTTGGCTTTCACAGGTTTAACCAAGAACCAATGCTTCACCAACAAAATCAATGGAAGAGAAAGCACCCAGCCGAAGTGGAGGTGCTGTACCACGAAAAAAACTCCACAATAAAGAAAAATAAATGGAAAATGATAATCCAAGGCCAATAAACGCTCCAATAAATGCTCCAAAAAGGTTTTATTTGCCAACAAACAGAAAGACACTTGCGTCGACCTAGGTTTCGTCCGTCTCCACGGACTTCTTCAGAACACAAGTACATACAAAGTCTAGCCGCTTAAATATCCATAATAACCAAGTTAAAAAACTAATTAACCAATCAATGACATAATTAATTGACATAATGAATAAAAACATTTTTAAAGTGAAACCAAGGTTGAAGAAGACGTAAAACAACACTTTGTTTCATCCATCAATAAAATGAAAACATTTTATATGTGATGCTGACATTATATACTGGTGTAAACATGAACTCTAATTTTATATGTATTAAAAAACTCCCTAATATAAATTATATGTATATAATATATTTTCTATGATAATAATGTAATAGTTACCTTACAAAACTATGCCAAATAAAAATATAGATATATATATATATACACTAACGTAAATTATGCAACACATATAACTTATATTACCTAATACCATGCCATGTATAAAAAATCCTTTTAAATTTATGTGTATGTTAAAAATATAATAAAATGATAAAAATCCATGTACAAAGATGTGTTATCTAAAATGTAACTGTACATGGACCTTAAAATTCCCACGTGTAATATAAATAATGTGTATAACTAATCATTACGTTGCTAATGATTTATATATTTAATATTTTTATATATTTAAAATATACCCAATATGTTCAATTTATAAAATATGTTCAATGTATTCACCACATTTCAAATGTATCAAAGGTAGTTATATATATATTTAAAATATTTTTAAATATTTTAAATACGCTAAACATTCTAATCATCCCAAATATTTTAAATATTTAATTTTGTTTAAAATATTTCACAGGTGTACTGATGATATTCAGAATATCAATCTTTCACAAGAATATGCAGGATAACAGCTACACACACAGTACACATCTCACACATGCATCAACTACCAGTGCAGAGAACAGTCAACTACAGACATGGCATGTTACCTGCACACTCCATGTCCACATGCTGGGTGGCTCCAGCCTCCATCATGACACATGCCTGTGGATGTTGTTGTTGGGCTGGAGCCACAACACTTAGGAGGAGTTCCTCCACTCTGATGAGGGGGGGTGGATAGGTACCCCACCACCTGTGGCAAGCTGTTGTCTGTGGATATCAGACGCACGCTGATGGGCATTTCTAATTAAATCACTGCAGTGATGGCCTACCTGCTCATATGTCCAGTTATGCATGCCTATGTCATTTACCCGATGGACAAGGTCTTGCCACAGTGGAGCCCTCTCCTGCTGTTTCTGGCTAGTCCTGGAAAACAGTGTGGAAAAATCCCGCACCAGGCACCGGTGTATCTCCTCATCCTCTGCAGCTGAATAACAGGGGTTGCGCTGATGCACCATCGCCCTGGAAGGAAAAGAAAAATATGTGAGCGAGTAATATGGCACACGTAATACTCTACTGTACTGATATCACTGAACTGCCATATATAGCATCTGTCTGCCTATCAGGGGATACACATGTAAATTACCACATATCACTGCTCACCCATCAACTGTATGACAGTGCCTGGCACACTCCATACAACAAACTGGTACACACCAGCACTCGGCATACTGTTTGAGGTACAATGCACAACCTCACACTGGGGGTATGTATCAAGCTAATGGATGGAGAATATTGTCATCCCGTGCAATGAATGCAATGCACATTTACATTTTCACTGGTAATCCACCCTAGTCTTTGCTGCCATACCCCTACCTACACCACAGTCGTACACTGTGAACTACAGAACAACATATGGCAATGTAGTATGTTTGTTTCCCAATAGGGGTGACTCATACGGCATATTACCTATCTCCATAACATTCATCAGGGGTATGTCTGACACCTACTAATAAGGAGCCTTGCTTGTTAATGCTGGGTGGTTTAGTCCAGGGTATGGCTTATTTGTGGATAGGACCCTGTACCTCCAGCATGTGCTTTTTACTGTGCTGACAAGGATGAAGGCCATAGGTCATTTAGGCTGGACAGGTTGTGAGGTGTTACCATGGCGGTTGGACAACTGGTATGGGTGTGACATAACTCTGTATATCCAGCAGTGGTAACCTCTGTGTAGGTCATATGAAAGGCACTCTATCTGTGGTTTTGTCAGTCACTCTGCATAGGGAATGTGTTTGAGGGCATTATCACTCTTTGTTATGTATGTCTGTGGCCTTTTCCCTTGCTGTAGTTGCCATGGGAGGTACATACCATGTAGGACATTGCGAGGTGTAGAGGGGTACACTGACCTACATTTCCCTAGCTGACACACCATTTGTGATGACACATACCATGCACAGGGATTACAAGACTAGTGTGCCACTGTGAATATCAAAGGGGAGGCTATTGTACACTTGTTTCCCATGTTCCCTTCTGACACCTCCTGTAGTAGGCAGGCAACCACCTATGTGGTAGTTAGTGGTTAAAGTGTTTTGGAATGGGGTATGGTACTCCAGTATCCACACTGGTGTTCAGTCCATGCCTTCGTCACCAGGCACCTGTTGCAGTACATCTGCCCCCATGTGCCTCTCTCACTCTCTCTCTCTCTCTCTCTCTCTATATATATATATATATATATATATAGAGAAAGAGAGAGAGAGATAGATATATTCATATACATACATATCTATAGACATTCATATCTGTCTGTATATGTGTATGTATCTATATATATCTATATATATCTATATATGTATGTGTCTATTACATCTATATGTATATACATATTCTATCTATCTATCTATCTATATATGTCTATCTATACATACCTCTCTATCTATGTATATATATATATATATATATATATATATATATATATATATATATATACATACACATACACACACTAACATACTTCTAATCATCCATTGCTGTACAACCTACAGTGTACATTGTACATTGTACTACAACCTACATTGATATGTGCACATAGCAACCTTCAACTACATATATATGTCCAGCCTTCACTAACAGTTGCAGTATGTCCCTTGCCCTATGCGCATCTTCATATACATATAGATACAGACTGCTAACACATATGGAGAGTTCACAGTATGTAGATTATTACATTATGTAGTTTACATTACCTTTGATTCTGACAGCTTTTTTTGGATGGCTGGCTTGCTGGCTGGCTTGATGGCTTGATTGCTTGATGGCTTGATGGCTTGTTTGTTTTTGTCTCTCTCTTTCTCTGTCTCTCTCTCTCTCTCCCTCCAGTGGCTGCAATGATATTATTGCATGTGTGGAGTGGCAGTACAGGCTGCTTTTGTAGGTATCTGCACATGTGCATGTGATGGCCTCTGCACCAGTTGTTGGCTAGCATTTACTAATTGCATGTAGCCTGCTGTGTGGTAACTGCAGTTCTCACTGTGATTTCAGGACAGTGCTATAAAATGTTAGGTTAGGTAGGTGTAGGCCTTTCAGTTTAGCAAGGTGGGGACCATGCTGGTTTGCTGTGGACATTGTTGTGTCAGTCAAAAGGTTGGTATGTCTCTCATATCTAAGGCTGTGTTGTAGCCACTGAAATGCATGTTGTACTGAAACCTGACTGTTGCTTCTTGCAGTTCATTCTTCTCAGTGTGTATGTTAAGTCACACCTAATAATGCTAACACTGTTTACATGGGAGTATGTACTTTCCTGTGGGACTCGTGGATTAACTGGTATACAACAGTAGCTCTTGCAATATGTTGCTATGGCTTCACTATTTTGCCTTTACATTCACTCCTTGAAGGCCTGATATTTGTCTTTACTGGAATGTGTTGCTATGGCTTTCCTATTTTCCATTTACATTCACTCCTTGTAATGCATGATATATTTCTTTCAACAGCAATTTTTTATATGTTTAGTGTGGTTTGGTGACACTGCATGCAGTTTGGTGAGGCCAAGGTCTGGGGGTTGACAATTACAAGGGTATCTTATTTTGCTGCTGAGCAGTAGTTGGGCCTTGTACTTTGCACTAACAGTTGAGAATATCAGGCACATGCAGTGCTTGTAAACTGCTATACTGTCCTTAGTTTGTTAGATGGCTACATCCTTTGATATTTCTGGGTTGTACTCCTACATGAGGTTGTGCTTGTGGAAGCAATTCTACAGCTATTCGCAGAGTGTGTAACAGCAGACAGGCTGACCTGCCTGTGTGTTTCTGACACTTCCAGGCCTGAGATACTTTCAGGTATATATTTGACCAGCCTCAGGGAATGGTACATATTAGTGGGATACACCCGTGATATATTTCAGATATTCTGCAGTTGTGACTGTGGGGTATTTTCAGCATATGTATTACTACACCATTTCTGACATGCAAGTAGTGTGTACTTTAACTTATTGACAGTCACCATTACGTGGGATTCCCCAACTTTCTGCCTACTGTTAGTACATTTCGCAAGGGGTCAGTGGGGCACAGGTAACATTTTATGAAAAATGAAGGACATCCCTGTAAATCAGTCACAGTTGGGATGTCTAGCCTCATACCTATTCAAATATGGTGGTGTTTAACCTGCTCTGATACTGTGTGTGTTTTGTAAGGTGCTACTGTAACATTATTACCTCCTAGCATGGCTGTTTCTCTTATCACACTAATGTATTGCAATTCCACAAGAATTGCCAGTAAACATACAGGGAACAAGCTTTGTGTAATGGCCTTCATATATTCACTCCTTGTATTTCATGATATATTTCTTTCAGCACTATGCTCTTGTATATCAGTTATGGCTTAGTGGTAAGTCATGCAGACTAGTGTTTCCAAGGTCCTGTGTTCGAGACTGACAGGGGAATTTTATTTTGCTGATGAGCAGACTACAGGCCTTGTCATATAGAGTGACTAAGGCACTTTTAGGCAGTTGTAAGCGGGTCTGCGCTGGTTTGCGCAATGCTCACGCATGAGCACAGTGGCTTAGCTACGCGCACATTCGCTTAGCTAAGCGCACACAAGCTCACACCCACTGACTACTGCTTAAAAGTGCTTACTCTCGCTAACACCCACGCTAATTTCTTTTAAAGAAAACAAAATGGGGAGATAGGACAGTGGTGAAAAAGGGGGCACAAAGAGGGTAGGACACTAGGAAAACAAGCTCGGGATTTGCAGGAAGGATGTAGGGAAGGCCCATAGCTGCCCATTTCTTTATCAGCAACAACTGTGCATATGTGTGTAATTTGGTGTGAAATTTGAAACCTTCCACCCCTGAGAGAGGGGTGAGGACAACAAAATATTTTGTACAGCCAATTTTAGTTATCAGTTGACATGTCCAGCAGACATGTCTGCAAAATGGGCAGCTATTTATGGGGCATCATTTTTTTTGTGGGAACAGAGTGCCCTTTTTTTTTTTTTCAGGTGAGTATGGCATGTGAGGTACGGGAAGTAGATATATTTGGGGAGGCAGGTTGGGGAGATTAACAGTCAAGACAATCAAGACGCATACTGGGTCAGAGTATGACACATGTGGGGGGGTACACAATTGACGGGGACGGATGTTTGGATATCGTGAGCCCATGAGCCCACAGATGGCAACAGTGGAACTGAGATTCCCACCCATGGGCAGTAACCACTGCGCCTTCACTGCCCAGGACGGGGCTGTGCTGGGGGCTGTATAGGATGGGCAGGCACACCCGTGAGTTGCGCCACCCTCGCCTCAAGCTGGCGTAGGGGTTCAAGCACAGCATACCTGATCTTGCTATGCACCACAGACCGGACACTTTGGAGGGTCAGTAGACATTCTCCTCCGGCCATGCTTGCAGAGGGGGGACGAGCCCCATCCACTGCAGCGCTCCCACCCGAAGGTGGCACAGGGTCACTGGAGGAGGCTCCGGCCTGGGCACTGGTGCCAGGTGCACTCGTCAGCTGAGGTGGGAGAGGTGGGTTCGCTGGAACCCGCCTTCCCTGTTTTCCTATGTTTATCAGTATTTTATGACATTTTGGGTTAGTAACAAACAACACCATTCAAAATTAGTTGTAACAGCATGCATCAGTATTCCCATTAACCAAACACCCATGAATTCCAGACATTGAACAGCAAGCATAACACATGCATATTTAGAACAACAGTACACAATCCAACAGCATGCATGGTTGATTGATGGCAACAGACCATCAGGTTTGAATATGTGAACAGGGCACATGCATCAACGTACATGCAGATATGTATGAACCAACAGGACAAATGTCCATGGGAATTAATTGTGTATAAACATACCCAGTTTGGTGTGGAATGGCATCATTTGTGAAAATGGGGTAGGGTGAACAAATATTACATTAACAACTTAAACTACCTATACCTATGCTGTACATTCCTAGTAGCTGCAGATATATATCCCCTACATGTCTTTGTACAGTTTCCTATATGTAACCTTATGAATGTTGGTGATGGGAATGTTACTGCTACATTAATATACATTCCATTTTTATTCATACATGATCATATCTGGCTGTGTTCAGGTACAGCATCCTGATACATTTGATTTATATGGCTCTAGACAACTGTGGATGTTCATACAACCATACTATTTCCATATTGCAAGGGTACAGCACCATATCCAAATTGTGGGACAGACACATTCCAGGTTCAGTACTTTATTACACCCATTTCTCTCTTTGGTTGTGGCTGTCTCATTCATTTCATTATGTACTGACTGCAGTATAACTTTATTCCAGACTTATTAGAGCTTTCTTGGTCGATTCATACCCTCTTTCTCACACTCTCACTTGTTTTATTTTTACAATTCAAGATGGTACTTAATTCTAGGCATTATTAACATTTCTTACTTGGTTACAACAATCCTTTCCAACAGACTCACTTATTTCATATGGCAGATTTTAAAAGAGGATGTATCTGACACATGTCTATCCTTTGTAGATTGATTACCAGTCATTTTCAGGGTGACACAGTTATCTGATATTACAATACAGGTGGAAACTCTATTTCAGACTTGTTTAATGTTTATTTCTGGATTACAGGCTGCATCACTTATCTAATCTTACAGTGCTAGCAGAATCTTTCTTCTAGGCTTATTTGAACTTTATTAATATGTAACAACAATGAACTCTTTTACAAGCTGTCTCACTTATATTCTATAACAATTCCAGCAAAATAATTACTAACCTGCCTGGTGGCGCAACTTCAGCAGCCTATCAGCATAGGCTCACTGATTCATGGAACGGACACCCGCAGCTGTAATATAAATGAAGTAATATTGGAACATACATCTCCATAATATAGGCTAGGATAATTTCTTACATACTTAATTACATGGATACTTACTCAGTAGTGGGGTGTTGGACATTTGCCGGGCCTCCTGTATCCAAAGTTAGTCCTGCTTACGTCTCTTCAGGTCCGCATGGTGGTGACGGACCTGTTCACCAGTCCTTGGTATGCCTGTGGCACTGGTGAGATCATGTGCCAACCGGTTCCATGCCTCTGCCTTGTATGCACCCCAGGGAACCTGGCCCTGCATGAGTTGAGGCTCATGATCATGGACTAGGAGCCAAACCATGTATTTGGACTCCTCAACACCCCACCTTTGTGCTCTAAAGTGACTTCCCTCTCCTGCACCTGCCATCCTGACTGCAAATGGGTACCACAATCAGTTATGCTGTGTATTCCCACCTATGGGGCTTATATATGCCTGTTTTCCCGCACTTATCTGTGATTGGCCATTTTGGATATTTATCAGCTTAAGAAAACCTGCTTTGTCATGCTTCTATTTCCATTCATTCCTATATATATGCTAATACTGCAGCTCTCAGTACAACTGTCATGGCTTAGTGGTTCAGTACTTTGACTATGATGCACAGTATCCTGGGTTCGAGCCTGGGCATTGCTTTTTTTTGTTTTTACTACTGTCTAGACAGGGTAGGAGGTGTGTCTGTGTAAAGGCGGTTTTGATACAGCTTGCTCGACGTTGCCCGCTGGTAAGCCGATTGGCGTGCTGAGCAGCTCCGTGCAAACGGCTTACGCTAGGTAAAGCATTATTTGGCTATGAGCATGCATATTACATTGTGAGAAGGGTTGCTCAGCTACGGGCACTCATTTTAAGCATGTTAAAGCAGTGCTCAACTCCGGGCATTCATATTACACCTGTTAAACCACTGCTCACCTGCGGGCAGTCATATTACACTTGTTAGACCACTGCTCACCTATGGGCACTCATATTCATATTTATAAAGCCTTCCTCAGCTATGGGCACTTATACAATTTTTTTATATTTTCTTGTGTCGGAGTTCTTCAAAATACATGACCCATTTCATTACATTTTACTTAAATTATAGTTTTATATATATAAATATATATATATATATATATATATATATATATATATATACATATACATACATATATGTCAGGGGATTGTTTCATGTTTATTTAAATAAAAATAGAAAATTATGTTGTGGGGGCTCGAACCATGACTACCTCCTCTTTGGCCAACTTCTCTATTGCTACGCTATTGCTACTTTGCTCAATTTGCATATTTAGATCTTATATGCTTTTCAATGACTGCTAACTGTGACTGAGCGGAGAGCATACCCGTGCAAATGAGCACAACTATGGGCAAACATTTTGGAAATTATAAAAAAAAATTAAACTGCTATTTTTACGTTTTACATTATAGTTGGGTTTATAGTCTGTGGGGGCATGTGTGGTGTTGTTTTCCTTGATATTTCCACGGAGTTTTCTTTCAGGACTCTGACTCTTCTGGGGGTGTGTCCCTTTGCAGAACTCGGCATTCGGACACGCCCCTACTTTCCTACATGGACCGTGTTAGCCTAGGGTATGATTCAGCATGCCCTCATGAATATGCATGGCATGCTGACATCATACCGTTAGACTGCAGCCTCCGTGTAAGACATATTAACTCTTACACGGAGGTTTCGTGAATCCTGCTCAAAGTTTTTTAGTATTGCTTGCTGCTATACTCAGAGTAATCATTAACACTTAGAAACCATTAACATCTTACAAGTGTCATCGCTACTCCCTGCAGTTCTAAGGTGTGTGTATGCAATCATGTAGCTACTTACATGATGTTAACATCCCCAACATCAAGTGATTTTTGTTTTTTTTTGTTTTGTTTTTTGTTTTTTTTGTTTTAAGAATGCTAATTATTTATCACCTCATATGCATCAGTGCAGTACTCAGAGTGCAGAGCAGGAATTATATAAAGGTAATGGTGTAGATATGGGAGAGGAAGAAGGGGAGACTCATGTTTGATATAAACAGACCATTACTGCTATTTACATGGAGGAGATTTTTCTACAAATTACTGTATTTTTTTTTCAAAAACATTTTTTATTTTGTTTTCATTATAAACATACACAAATGTACATATAACAAATACAATAAAACAATAACAAAACTATTTACAATATTTACATTCATCTATAATAAACAATCATTTTATCCATGAGAAGTTATCAGTATTTACTCAAAAGGTTTTCCAATTTTTGCCATGCTATTTTTTTATGAGTAATGTTATGAGTTTATAGGCTCATAGGTTCATAGGCAGGTACTAAGCTACTGGCCCTAGGGCCTATATAAGACTAGCAAAATGGTACCCTGGCTTTTGCCACCCAAGAAAATTATTTTCCTGTGCCCCTGTCGAACAGACCCATAGAAGTGATCCCCAGGGGAAATTTCCTATCTCCCATCCAATCATCAAGATTTTTCTTGAAGAGTGCTAATGAGGAGCTTTGTTTGATATAGATAGTAGTTTGTTCCAGAGTATGGGAAGTCTCTTGGACAGGAATCTATCCCTCCAGCATGTTCTGTTTATTGTAGTGACAATGTTTAGGTCCCTAGAGCATGTTGCTCAGAGGGATTGGAATTTCTTTAAGTGGAGCATGTCAAACAGCTCTGGGTTTGACATAGCTTTGTATGTTAGGCAGAGATCACCTCTGAGTAGGCGATATGCGATGGAGGAAAGCTAGAGTTTTTTAAGAAGGTCTGTATAGGGCATCTGTTTGAGGCTGGTAATCCACTTTGTGAGGTATTTCTGTGACCTTTCCAGTTGTTGTAGATGTCTTGTGAGGTACATACCAAAAGGGGTGTTGTACTCTATAATGGGTCTAATGAGTGATGAGTAGAGGGGAACAATGACCTCTTTTTTCCTTGGATCACCTTTTGTGATGAGGTGTGCCACGTAGAAGGATTTCCTGACTACTGTTGCAATGTGATTATCAAAGGAGAGACTACTGTCCACCTGTGTCCCAAGGTCTCTTATCACACTTTCAGTGTTAAGTAGAATACCACATATGTGGTAGTTCATGGGTACAAAGTTTTTACCAAAAAGGAAGACAATGCACTTTTTGGCACTTAGCTTGAAGCCATGGCTTTGACACCAGTCATCTGACTCAGTGAGGCCCTTTTGTAGGATGTCCACATTGTCAAGTGTTTTGATTATGGCTGCTACTTTGTAGCCATCTGTGAACTTCATTAGTCAAAGACTTTCTGTATTAGCCTGTACTTCAGAGAAGTAGATGCCAAACAGAAGAGGACCCAGAACTGAACCCTGTGGTACTCCACTTGTCACTGGTCTGAAGTTGGATTTGGAGTCTGCTACTTTCACAGTGTGGGTTCTGTCAGTGAGCCAGCTGGCAACACATCTTGTGTCATAGGGATATATACCTAGTTTAGTAAGTTTATCTACAATTCCAGAGTGGGGGATGACATTGAAAGCCTCGGTGAGATCTAGATAGGCTGTGTGAACCACCTTATCCTGATCTACAGCTTTGGTGACCGCTTCAAAGAAGTCTATCAGGTTTAGGAGACATGATCTGCCTTTTACAAATCCGAACTGGGTAGGATCCAGAGTCTGGAGATTACCAATGTCATTGTTTATAAGTTCCATGATGATATGTTCCATAGCCTTGCAGACCAGGCTCATCAGGCTAATGGGGTGGCAGTTTCTGTGGTCCATGGTGGCTCCCTCTTTTTTTAAAGGGATAACCATTGCTGTGCACCATTCAGTGGGCACAAAGCTTGAGGTGAGGCTATGATTGAACATGGTACTTATGTGGGGTGCAAGTTCATTCTGTAGTTCGTGTAGAACGCAGCCTGGGATGTTGTCAGATCCCATGGATGCTGTGTTCTTGGTTTTGGAGAGTGTATTTGTTACCTGTGCAGCATGATTTCAGGAACTTTGCATTCTTCCAGTATAGAGATTGGCCTTTTAGGAGATGAGAGGGTGGTAAAGTTAGCACTGAACCTATCTGCCAGGATGTTGGCAACATCAGTTGGTTCTGTATATTTAGTGCTATTGTGCTGTAACTCAGTGCAGATCTGAGTGTTGCCATTGAGATTCTTGACATAGCTATAGAATGCTTTTTTGTTGTCTTTAGAATCAGTGGCAATTTTGTTTTTGTAACTAGCTTTGGAGGATTTTATGAGGAATCTCAGCTTCTTACTGAGGCTGACCAGGGAGTTCCTCCAATCATGGGAGTTTACCATTTTTTGCAACAGTTTCTTTCTTCTGTTGTAGAATTTGTTTATGGCAGGGGACCACCAGACTGGCTTCCTTTTTTGCAGGATAGCATCTCAGTTCTGTTAGGGATTGCATGATCCATACACTCGTGTAAGTGCTTATAAAGTGCATTTATGTAGGATTCAGCAGTCGTACCTCTATTGTCTGTCAGCATGAGTGACGTTAAGTTTGCCACTTCTGTCTTAAGAAGCGTGAAGTTGGCTTTGGAGAAAATTGTTATGGTGGTTTCCCTAATGGGGCGTATGGGTTGGATGTGGATGTCTAGGGTGATTAGCTTGTGGTCAGATCTGACCAATGAGGAATTTACCTTTGGTGTGGAACACTGGTTGCCCATGTTGGTAATGACCAGGTCTAGGATATTGCTGCCTCAGGTGGGGGTGTGGATAAGTTGAGCCAAGCCATTGGAATTTATGAATTCCAGAAAACGTTGAGCACAAGAGTTGGTACATGAGTAGTTTTCCCCAGTTAATGGTGGGGTAGTTGAAATTGCCCATTATTAGGGTGTTAGGTTGTACCCTAATATTTTTCAGTGTATCAAGAAATGAGGAGTGGGAATCCTGGGGCATGGTGGGGATCTGTAGCAAGCTACAATTTTGATTGCAGTTTTACCCAGTGTTAGTTGCACTTGGATAATCTCGGATGCATTATGCTGAGCAACTAGCCTGGAGGTGTGGGTATCTTTCATGAATATGGACACACCTCCGCCTTTAGTGTTTCGGTCCAGGTTAGGTGGCCGAAAGGTGTGGAATGAATTATAGCCTGGTAATGCAGGGTTGCTCTCTGGAGTCTTGAAGCAGATCTCTGCCACTGCACAGATGTCGATGTTCTCCTTTTTAAGGAGTGCCTCGAGTGAGTGCATTTTGAGGTTTAGACTTCTAGCATTGAGTAGCATTACCCTCAGATTTTGCTTGCTTGTACCTGTTACGGCAGTGAATTTGTCATTTGAACCTTGCCTAAAAAAGGCACTATATGGGTGTTAAGAACCTTAGCCAGTATCCGTAATCCCAAGGGTGACAGGTCCAGGCTATCTCTGGCAAAGCATTGTGGTTGTGGTTTGTCGATCATGTCATCCCAGGCAGATAGATAATGAATCCCCTTAGAATGACACCAGAAGCTTAGCCAATTGTTGAAGTCAATCATTTTGTCCTTGTACTTTGGTATCTTTCTGGGTGATGTCAGGATCCTACTCAGGGCTAGGGTCATACCTGCCTGGGCTACAAGATCTGCCTTCTCCTCCATGTCTCTTTTCATGTAGTCCAGGTAGGTACATCAAAGGTCATTCACACCAATATGGACAATGACAGAGTCATATTTGTACTTGTTGTGGAGTGACCTGAGTACGTGCATTTGTGGTGGATCCTGGTACCTGACAGGCAGCTGACAGTAACTTTCTCCTTGTTTAGACTTATCAGTGGAACATCAGTGTGCCTGACTATAGAGTCACCTATGACTAGAGTGTTGGGTACGTTGTTATGCCTTTTGGGCTGTGGTTGAGTGGCAAACTAAGTTTGTGGTCTATGTGTCATTTGGGTTGTGTTGAGGGGGTGGAGGTTGTTGCGTTTCTCCTTTGGTGGCTCCGGTTGCTTGGGTAGATTTTTATTGAGAGCCTCCATGAATGTAGGTGTGTGTTTTGTGTTTCTATATGTGTGTTTTGGTGGTGTAGGTTTTGAGGGACTATGTGATGAGTGTGGTGTGGTGCAAGTGTTTACATTTTCCTCTTGACTGTCTAGTCCAGTGTTGGATGAACAGAGCTTTGCTTCCAGTTTGGCTATATAAGTGCATCTCTCACAGGTTGTAATGTTGGGTGGGTAGGAGGAGAGGGTTGTCAGTGTACAAGAGGAAATTACTGCATTGCCCTAAAATGCCCAGATTCATCAGGTAGACAGGAGAAATCACTGGGAGCGAACCCGTATACATGCCTGGATAGGTTTTTATTTATTAAGTACTAAAAACTGTTTTCCTCTAGACAAGTGAGGAAAGTTGAGTGCTGTAGCAATTTGTAGCTTATTTAGTGCTTACAATGAGTTCTGAACAAGTGCTGAGCTCAAAGAAACATATTTCAGTGCTGAAACTAAAACAATGGCTAGTTCTAAGAAACAAAAATTAAGCTAGAAGGCTTCCCTCCAACACAGAAAGGCTTAGGGGCTAAGAAGCTTATAAGCAGTCCTGGATACAGCAAATCTGTATCTGGACTAGACGACTTACAGAAAAGGCAGGAGACAATCTTACATTTTTTTTAAAGTGGAGAGAAGAAAGGAAAAGAAGAAACTAAGTGGGTTAGCCTTCTCAAATATTCTCCCTGGATTAGGTAGAATGAGGTAATGACACAAGACTGGGAGGTGTGTCCCAAATCAAATTTACAGTAGGGGTGGGCAACTGCAAAGCCACCAAGTATAAGAACATGATACCAATAGGGACGGTGGGCGGGAAACAAAATGATACACTCCTTGGCAGGAATTCAGAACAAAAAAACAAACAGATGCTTAATAAATGTAGACAATATCCAGTTAATGCCTCACATACAGTGAAACTAGCTAGAAAAGTATATAGCAGACAAAAAAGAGCTATAAATAACTCGTAAAACTAAGCAAAAAACAGAAGACTTAATGTCATATATTACAGATCTGAGTTTGCTCAGTGCCCTTCCTCCAATTAGCTCAGTGTGAAATGGCAGAAACACTCACAAGTTAACTTCTTAGGTAACACGAGCTGCCCCATTGAGGTCTTGACATACTTTTTCGTCAATGAAAAATAGGGAGAAAGTTAACTAAATCCAGAGTGGGGATTGGAAAAAATTGCACCTCCGTGGAAAATTTCAAAATTTTTGGGGCTGTGTGAACCACCTTACCCTGATCTACAGCTTTGGTGACTGCTTCAAAGAAGTTTATCAGGTTTAGGAGACATGATCTGCCTTTTACAAACCTGAACTGGGTAGGGTCCAGAGTCTGGAGATTACCAATGTTATTGTTTATAAGTTCCATGATGATACATTCCATAGCCTTGCAGACCAGGCTCATCAGGCTAATGGGGTGGCAGTTTCTGGGGTCCATGGTGGCTCCCTCTTTGTGGAGGGATAACTGTTGCTGTGCACCATTCAGTGGGCACAAAGCTTGAGGTGAGGCTATGATTGAACATGGTACTTAGGTGGGGTGCCAGTTCATTCTGTAGTTCATGTAGAACGCAGCCTTGGATGTTGTCAGATCCCATGGATGCTGTGTTCTTGGTTTTGGAGAGTGTATTTGTCACCTGTGCAGCATGATTTCAGGAACGTTGCATTCTTCCAGGATAGAGATTGGCCTTTTAGGAGATGAGAGAGGGGTAAAGTTATCACTGAACCTATCTGCCAGGATGTTGGCAACATCAGTTGGTTCTGTATATTTAGTGCTATTGTGCTGTAACTCAGAGCAGATCTGAGTGTTGCCATTGAGATTCTTGACATAGCGATAGAATGCTTTATTGTTGTCTTTAGAATCAGTGGCAATTTTGTTTTTGTAACTAGCTTTGGAGGATTTTATGAGGAATCTCAGCTTCTTACTGAGGCTGACCAGGGAGTTCCTCCAATCATGGGATTTTACCATTTTTTGCAACAGTTTCTTTCTTCTGTTGTAGAATTTGTTTATGGCAGGGGACCACCAGACTGGCTTCCTTTTTTGCAGGATAGCATCTCAGTTCTGTTAGGGATTGCATGATCCATACACTTGTGTAAGTGCTTATAAAGTGCATTTATGTAGGATTCAGCAGTCGTACCTCTATTGTCTGTCAGCATGAGTGACGTTAAGTTTGCCACTTCTTTCTTAAGAAGCGTGAAGTTGGCTTTGGAGAAAATTTTTACGGTGGTTTCCCTAATGGGGGGTATGGGTTGGATGTGGATGTCTAGGGTGATTAGCTTGTGGTCAGATCTGACCAATGAGGAATTTACCTTTGGTGTGGAACACTGGTTGCCCATGTTGGTAATGACCAGGTCTAGGATATTGCTGCCTCGGGTTGGGGTGTGGATAAGTTGAGCCAAGCCATTGGAATTTATGAATTCCAGAAAACGTTGAGCACAAGAGTTGGTACATGAGTAGTTTTCCCCAGTTAATGGTGGGGTAGTTGAAATTGCCCATTATTAGGGTGTTAGGTTGTACCCTAATATTTTTCAGTGTATCAAGAAATGAGGAGTGGGAATCCTGGGGCATGGTGGGGATCTGTAGCAAGCTACAATTTTGATTGCAGTTTTATCCAGTGTTATTTGCACTTGGATAATCTCAGATGCATTATGCTGAGCAACTACCCTGGAGGTGTGGATATCTTTCATGAATATGGACACGCTTCCACCTTTAGTGTTTCGGTCCAGGTTAGGTGGCCGAAAGATGTGGAATGAATTATAGCCTGGTAATGCAGGGTTGCTCTCTGGAGCCTTGAACCAGATCTCTGCCACTGCACAGATGTTGATGTTCTCCTTTTTAAGGAGTGCCTCGAGTGAGTGCATTTTGAGGTTTAGACTTCTAGCATTGAGTAGCATTACCCTCAGATTTTGCTTGCTTGTACCTGTTATGGCAGTGAATTTGTCATTTGAACCTTGCCTAAAAAAGGCACTATATGGGTGTTAAGAACCTTAGCCAGTATCCGTAATCCCAAGGGTGACAGGTCCAGGCTATCTCTGGCAAAGCATTGTGGTTGTGGTTTGTCGATCATGTCATCCCAGGCAGATAGATAATGGATCCCCTTAGAATGACACCAGAAGCTTAGCCAATTGTTGAAGTCAATCATTTTGTCCTTGTACTTTGGTATCTTTCTGGGTGATGGCAGGATCCTACTCAGGGCTAGGGTCATACCTGCCTGGGCTACAAGATCTGACTTCTCCTCCATGTCTCTTTTCATGTAGTCCAGGTAGGTACATCAAAGGTCATTCACACCAATATGGACAATGACAGAGTCATATTTGTACTTGTTGTGGAGTGACCTGAGTACGTGCATTTGTGGTGGATCCTGGCACCTGACAGGCAGCTGACAGTAGCTTTCTCCTTGTTTAGACTGGTGAGTGGAACATCAGTGTGCCTGACTATAGAGTCACCTATGACTAGAGTGTTGGGTATGTTGTTATGCCTTTTGGGCTGTGGATGAGTAGCAAACTGAGTTTGTGGTCTATGTGTCATTTGGGTTGTGTTGAGGGGGTGGAGGTTGTTGCGTTTCTCCTGTGATGGCTCCGGTTGCTTGGGTAGATTTTTATTGAGAGCCTCCATGAATGTAGGTGTGTGTTTTGTGTTTCTATATGTGTATTTTGGTGGTGTAGGTTTTGAGGGACTATGTGATGAGTGTGGTGTGGTGCAAGTGTTTACATTTTCCTCTTAACTGTCTAGTCCAGTGTTGGATGAACCGAGCTTTGCTTCCAGTTTGGCTATATAAGTGCATCTCTCACAGGTTGTAATGTTGGGTGGGTAGGAGGAGAGGGTTGTCAGTGTACAAGAGGAAATTACTGTATTGCCCTAAAATGCCCAGATTCATCAGGTAGACAGGAGAAAACACTGGGAGGGAACCCATAGACATGCCTGGATAGGTTTTTATTTATTAAGTACTAAAAACTGTTTTCCTCTAGACAAGTGAGGAAAGTTGAGTGTTGTAGCAATTTGTAGCTTATTTAGTGCTTACAATGAGTTCTGAACAAGTGCTGAGCTCAAAGAAACATATTTCAGTGCTGAAACTAAAACAATGGCTAGTTCTAAGAAACAAAAATTAAGCTAGAAGGCTTCCCTCCAACACAGAAAGGCTTAGGGGCTAAGAAGCTTATAAAGAGTCCTGGATACAGCAAATCTGTATCTGGACTAGACAACTTACAGAAAAGGCAGGAGACAATCTTGCATTTTTTTTAAAAGTGGAGAGAAGAAAGGAAAATAAGAAACTAAGTGGGTTAGCCTTCTCAAATGTTCTCCCTGGATTAGGTAGAATGAGGTAATGACACAAGACTGGGAGGTGTGTCCCAAATCAAATTTACAGTAGGGGTGGGCAACTGCAAAGCCACCAAGTATAAGAACATGATACCAATAGGGACAGTGGGTGGGAAACAATATGATACACTCCTTGGCAGGAATTCAGAACAAAAAAACAAACAGATGCTTAATAAATGTAGACAATATCCAGTTAATGCCTCACATGCAGTGAAACTAGCTAGAAAAGTATATAGCAGACAAAAAAGAGCTATAAATAACTCGTAAAACTAAGCAAAAAACAGAAAACTTAATGTCATATATTACAGATCCGAGTTTGCTCAGTGCCCTTCCTCCAATTAGCTCAGTGTGAAATGGCAGAAACACTCACAAGTTAACTTCTTAGGTAACAGAAAGTTGAAACCTGAAACAACTTTAAAAAAAGCTCAAAAGAACCAATGAGGTGCTTACTCCAAGCCATAGTCCAGGTAACCCCAACCAGCCAATGACCATAAACAATCCCCTCTCACTGAAATGCAGTATGGCTTTGGCTAAACTAAGATGGCCTTGAACATGTGCTCAGACACACAGCCTCCACAACAACTAGGCCCAAAACACAAGCCTGAATATGGACAATGCTACAAATACCCACACTACTTAGGAAGAAAACAACTTCAGAAAAGTCTGTCACAGCAGAAAATCAGCAGTGAGCCTTTAAATCAAAATTTTAAACAGGTAAAGGAGCAATGCGACTCTAGAGAAAGCTTTTAACTGCAGTTATATGATACACTACTTGGCAGGAAATCAGATCAAATAACCCAACAGATGCTTAATAAATGTTGACAATATCCAGTTAATACCTCACACACAGTGAATCTAGCTAGAAAAGTATGTAGCAGACAATAAAAGTGCTATAAAAACTCATAAAAATAAGCAAAAAACAGGATACTTAATGTTATAAATTACAGATCCGAGTTTGCTCAGTGCCCTTCCTCCAATTAGCTCAGTGTGAAATGGCAGAGACACTCACAAGTTAACTTCTTAGGTAGCAGAAAGTTGAAACCTCAAACAACTTTAAAAAAAACCCTCAAAAGAACCAATGAGGTGCTTACTCCAAGCCGTGGACCAGCTAACTCCAATCAGCCAATGACCATAAACAATCCCCTTCGCCTGAAATGCAGTATGGCTTTGGCTAAACTAAGATGGCCTTGAACATGTGCTCAGACACACAGCCTCTACAACAACTAGGCCCAAAACACAAGCCTGAATATGGACAATGCTTCAAATGCCCACACTACTTAGGTAGAAAAAAAAACTGCAGAAAAGTCTATCACAGCAGAAAAGCAGCAGTGAGCCTTTAAATGAGAATTTTAAACAGATAAAGGAGCAAGGAGACTCTAGAGAAAGCTTTTAACAGCAAACAAGTTATATTGATGCACTCCTTGGCAGGAAATCAGAACAAAAACCCAAACAGATGCTTAATAAATGTAGACAATAACCAGTTAATACCTCACACATAGTGAAACTAGTTAGAAAAGTATGTAGCAGACAATAAAAGTGCTATAAATAACTCGTAAAAATAAGCAAAAAAACAGGATGCTTAATATTATATATTACAGATCCTACAACAAATGGTTTGCAGTTCTTTTTTTACAAACAACTTTTGCTAAATTAATCAAATGTTTGAACATCAAATCTTGTTTACTTTTCCAGTTCAAAGTAATAACTTTTCTGTCAACTGCAAGAACTGACCAGATCAACTGAATCTGAGATTTAGGTATTACATTAGGTATAGGAACATTGAATAGGATTACCGAGTTAGAAATATGACAGTTATCAGATGATAAAACATTTACAAAATATCTGAAGTCTTTCCAGTATTGAACAACATTTCTACATTCAATGAACATGTGAACCCAGTTGGCCTCTAATAATTCATCACATTTCTAACATTTACTTTCATTGTTTTTGAGTATGAGATTTATTTTATGTGGAGTATAGAAACTCCTATTCATAAATTTCCATGTATACAATCTCCAATATAATGAAGAAGCGGTACCATACGTAGAATTCTATAACATTTTTTTGGATTCATCAGATATTTGTTCTCCATTAATCTTTACATAGTAATTCCAAAAATCTGAGTCAAACTTTAGAGTGTCTTCTCTTAGTATTTTATAGATAGGTGAGATGCTTAATTTTTGATTATCTGTCTTTTCAAGGCACCTAATAAAAAGTTAAATCAAACTAGGTATAGATTTAGTCTCTAGGTTGATTGATACTCTCATTTTCTTTTCTATAAACTCCCGTAATGAGTGTATAAACAACATACTGTCTTGACTATTATCAAAACTACATAAAAGAGAGTTTCGTGGTTTAATACTCTTATTTTCAATAAACTGATGCCAGAATATTGATTATTTATTTATGTATTTATTTATTTTACATTTGTTGACCGGGCTTGTCTAACTGGATACATGTCCATTTTCAGTAGAGGCCCAAGGAGAAAAGCTCCACTACGTAAAATTCTAAAGGAAATACAGTAATATTTAATACAATACTATAAAGTAAAATACATATTCACCAGATAAAGAAAAACAATTGCCTAGTTATATTTTTGAAAGAATATAGGTAATCAGGAGAGTATACTATAGGGAATATAAGAAATATAAATTGTTTAATGTAATTACAATCAATGATATTTTTAAACTTGTTAAATATTGGATTAATGTCATAAGAAAAAATGATCAAACTTCTTATTAAATAAACAAAATTCACATAAAAGCCAATGAATTCTACTTATTCCATATTGTTCCTTAAATTTATTTTCTATAGTTCTGACATCAGTTATATAAATCTCATGTATTGTTTTCCAGCCAGATATATAGGCAGATGTGATCCAATGTAATTATTGCATTAATTGTAACTGATTTGGAATAAAGATCTAAGCTAGGGAATGCTATCTCATTACTGTTCCAAGCTCTAATGTACCATTTATATGCAATCCTAGGTTTTAAGGGGAACCATAAACATATAAATAGCATGTAATCTAAGTTTTTAAATAAGTTTTGGGAGGGGGTAGTATCAATGACTGTATATAAAACAACATTTTAGGTAATATTATCATTTTAATTAAAGAGAGCCTATCCACCATTGTGAAGAACATTTTATTCCATCTTTTGATTAATTCACTAATAGTGGTTATTAAATTATCGTAGTTTAGTTTAACAGACTCTTTACATGTATGCTTTATACTGACACCTAAATATTCTAATACATCATTTTCCCAATTAAACATGTTATTCTCTCTTAAGTTTTTGTTGATCTTTTGTTAATTATTAATGTTTTGGATTTATTATGATTACATTTAAGCCTTGAAATTCTTTCAGACTTGATTAAGGTATTTATAACATCATGCAAAGAACCATCGATATCACCCAACGTTAACAACATATCATCAGCAAATAATTGTATATTAGGTCAATAGTCCTTATTAATTTGAAAGCCTTTTATATTTTGCTTGTTTCTAATATATGTAGTAAAAGGTTCCATTGAAAGAGCAAACAATAATGGTGACAAAGGACAACCTTGTCTAGTTCCCTTGTAGATTTTCAGTGGTGAGGATAGATATGATCCGATTTTTACATAAGCTTGTGCCCCACTATAAATTTTCATTAATAAGTTGACAAAATCTCAGGAGAATTCAAAACCAATCAGACTTCTTTGTAGATATGACCAACTAATAGAATCAAAAGCCTTTTCTATGTCTAGGCTGATAATAGTTGTTTTTTGTACTTGCATGCTATGTCTATTAATGATAATAATTTAATAATGTTATCTTGCACTTTTCTATGAAGAATGAACCCTGTCTGATGTATTAGATTAGGTAATATTTTCATTACCCTATTAGCTAATATTGTCATGAAAATTTTATAATTAGTGTTTAATAGCAAAACTGGCCTATATGAATCACAAGATTTGGGGTCCTTACATTGTTTTATTATAGAGGATATAATTGAGTATTTCCACAATGGGGGGGGGTTATACATTTTTGCTTAACCATAGTAAAGGCACTCATAATTGTATTTATTAAATATTTAGGAAAAAATCTTATACAGTTCAGGAATTATTCCATCTAGTCCTGGAGCTTTATTATCTTTTATTTTTTTTATTTGCTCTTTCACTTCTGTTAGTGTTATTTGTTTATTTAATATGCTATTTTGTTGCACTGACACCTTAGTAGATATATTTTCTTGAATAAAAGTATTTATTACATTATCTGTCTCCAAAGTGGTCTGTTATTATTTATATCTTTATAGTAGTTTTTGAACACTTCTAATATGGCCATTAAGTTAGATGTACTCTTAACTTGAACCATCACTTTTATATTTAATTTCATTAATAAGATTTTGATTGTTGATTTTTTTTGGATCTTACTGCTATTTTATGTAGATATTTGGGATTTACAGATTAAGATTGCAATTTCAATTTTTCCAGGTTTATGGCTACCTTATGATTCAGAACTTCTAAGTATTTTTGATTTAACTTAGTAATTTTGTTATGTGTTACTTTGTTATTTAGTTTTGCATCCATTTTTATCTTGTCTATTTTTTTGTAAGTCTAAAAGTTCATTGTCCACTCTCTCCTTTTTTTAAGGTACCAAGATTTTATTCTACCATATTATATAAACTTTAAAGGTGTCCCATAGTATAGTATCAGTCACTTCACCATTGTCATTTGTTTCCATAAACATGTCTATTTCTTTCATTAGTCATTCCCTAAAGTCATTTAATTTAGTAATGTAAGCAGGAATTCTCTGTAGAAATCTTAAATCATCTGTATGTGTAGTTAATGTAAAGTTTATAGCATTATGGTCTGAAAGTGGACATTTCATTATAGATATGTCACTTACTTTAGAGTATATATTATTTGATACAAAGACCTTATCAATGTTTGTGTACCAAATCAATATGAATAGTGAGTATAGAATAAGGAATGATGTTCTCTTAGACCATGTATATCTTTAAGGTTCATCTGGTTTGTAAAGTCATTTAACTTCTTGGCTTGAGATGTTAGTTTTATTTTAACCATTTTTAGAAGTATCATTGCCTGATAATAGGCAGTTAAAATTACCTCTCGCTATAATTTCCCTTTTAGCATTTAAAGTAATCATGTCCAGATATTTGTTAACATATTTAGTATTCAGCCCTGGTATCCAGTATGTATTAATCAAAGTATAATACTTCCTACTGATTTTCCAAAATAACCGTGCGTGCATCCCATTTTTATCTGAAATTGTATCTTTTATTCTTGGCATAGTATAAGTATTTTTCAACAGAATAAGAGTGCCCCTTCTCTTCTAAAAACATGAATTAGCCAGAATGGTATAGCCATTGAATAAGTAATTTTGTAGATCTTTTTTATAGATGGGTTTCCTGTAAAAAGATGATCTGGGCTTTATGCATTTTGATATATTAAAGCAAACCAGCTCTTTTGACATTATTGTTCAAACCATTAATATTTAATGATAAACATTTATAAACCACTGACTATAATGTGTACATTACTACTAACTGAAAGACCTTTCTTCCATGTTGACTTGAAATCTACTGAAAATTTATTTATCATGGATGCATAACATGTATTAAGCACTACTTTCAAAACCCCCAAACTATTTACAAACACATACATGAAACATAAAGTTTCTGGTTAGTTAAAAACTTAACTAAACCATCCATCCACCACGTCTCCAACACCAAAAGACACAAATTATCCATGTCTGCTTGGAATATAGTACAAAAACAAAAAAGAAAAGCATTATGAAAGCAACTAAAGAAATATGAATCCTTGAAATATACATTAGAATGAGAGTGTCCAATATATCTGAAGCTATATGAATATATCACATATGATAATAGCACCTCTAGTAGATATGTCAGAAATACACATCAGATCAAAGAATGTATAAACATTAGAAGCTGAATGTTAAGAAGATTGCCATTATTTCCAAGACTTTTCAAGAAACGTCAGATAATTTAACCATTTTGTCAGTCATCTAATATTTTTCATGTAAGTATCTGTTGAATATATATATATATATATATATATATATATATATATATATATATATATAAAACACTTGTTACAACATAACTATTATATTTTGCAATTATACACATATTACTCATATGTATTAACAGCATTTATGTTGATGTCTTTAATCAGGAAGGGGGTAGAGAGAGAGAGAGAGATAAAAAAAAAGGAGGCCTCACAACCTTCTGTTTAGTTACTAAAGGTTTAGTTATATAACATAAGTCTGATGTTAATATGCATAATGAATTTTCTAATGCAGCTCCTAGTTCACTTGATGTCATTTTGTTACTAATAGCATCATTGAATCTGCAGAATGTATGTATTTATAAGAGAACATAGGCATTTTCAAAGGAGTTAAGCACTTTTATTAAAACAAATTATTTACTATTTAAAGTATCTAGTGAAGAATAACAGAATTTCAAGAGAAAAGAATTCTAAGTACAACCATTTAACAAGTTCAAAAGGTCAAATGATGTTATCACTATTGTTTCCTCAAGCTGCAGCTTCATAAACTTGTTAAAAAGTATGTAAATAGGATCATACACAACAGAAGTTGTCTCCAGTGAATAAAAATGCATTTTCAGTGGGAAATTCAGATCTTGAAGCTTTTAGAGTCTACAGAAAGCAAAATAAAAAAAAAAAACACTGAAACTGCCTTGTCAGTGCATGTCATGAATCTCCACAATGAGAACAGTCACACAGACCACCAACATCATGAACAAATTAACCTTTTCATATAAAACAGCTATTTAGAAGTAACAGCAGCTGCCTCAAATCAGAAATCATATTATAACATTTCAATCATTTACCCACGAGTTAACCAGGCCAGCGAGGGAGAGAAAAAAAAAGGGAACAAAGTATATATATATATATATATATATATATATATATATATATATATATATATATATATATATATATATATATATATATATATATATATATATATATATATATATATATATATATGTGTATATGTATATATATATATATATATATATATATATATATATATATATATATATATATGGGTCCCGGACAGTTTATTTTATTTATTATTTTTATTTTACATTTGTTGACCGGGCTAGTCTATCTGGATATATGTCCATTTTCAGTAGAGGCCCAGGGAGAAAAGCTCCAATGATTACATGGTTTTAGCAGATCTTACAAAAAATATGAAACTAACAGTAAATAACTAGCAATTAACAAATACAATTTTTTTTTTTTTGCAATGTGCATTACAAAACAGTAATATAATACAAAAAGAAATCATTGCATAAACTATATAAAAGGAAGGATGAAGAAAGAAAAGCTGAAAGAAGTGGTGTGAGAGAACAAAAGGGAAGGAGGACAATAGTGGAAAGATGGAGTTTGTCTTGTTCAGTTTATAAAAGAGTTAGGGATCAGGCAGTCACATGTAGAGTTAGAAGGACATTGGTTGTTTAAAGAAGTACTGTGTGGTACATAGGCTATTTACTTGAGACTGTGGAGTTGGTTCAAAAAGTGAGGGAGAGGTGTAGGATGAGTCATCAATGGGTAGATATACTGTAAATTCCAACAAGGTTGGAGAACAGATGGAGCCTATTTAAATGTAGCCTGCAGAAGGTAGGAAGAAAATGGTATTAGTCTGGGTTACTACAGGGGCATAGCCATTTGGTATTGAGATGCAGTTTCAGATTCTTTTTGAAAAGTGGGAGAGAAGTCAAAGATGAGATATCTGAAGGTAGTTTGTTCCATATGTTTCCAACATAGTTTGAGAACAGGCAGTCACCTGCAGAGTTATTGGCTATGGTAGTTTTGATTAATAGTTTGTTTGAAGATCGTAGTTGTTTTTGATTAAAATAAGCTTTGATGAGGCAAGAGAGTATTGGAGTTTTCAGGGGTTGGTGCAGGGTTTTGTGGGCTATAATGAGTTGTTGAAGTTTTAGTTGAGTAGGAACTTCTAGCCAATTTAGTTGTTTTAGACTTAGGCAGTGATGTGTTCTAAAAGGGGCTCCTATAGCAAATCTAGCAATATTGTTGTAAGATATTTCTAACTTATTGAGGTTCTTCTTGGATAGATTGGTGTAGATAGGGGATGCATATAACAAAGTAGATATAAGGTGAGTCCTAGCTAATGTGGTTCTTGCGAGTGGAGTGAGGAAGGGTTTGATTCTGTAGAGTGTTCCAATCTTTTTATTTACTGATTTTATGGTAGAGTTGATATGATTGTCAAAGTTAAGGTTGTTGTCTATTGTTATTCCTAGTAGTTTAGTGGTGGGATTTGGAGAAATGATGGTATTGTCATTGGATGTGATAGTGAAGTGTAAGGGTATGTGCCTTTGTGTTGGTGCAAAGAGAAGCAGTTTAGTTTTCTTAGGGTTAAGTAGTAGGCAGCGATGTGAGAACCATTGTTCTATGGTGTTAAAGGCTTTTGGGTCAGGGACTGGAGTTCAGTTTGAGAGGTAGCTGCACAGATAATGGTGGAATCATCTGCATATTGAATACAGTTTGTATTTGGTATAGCTAGTTGTAGGTCATTGATAAAGATTGAGAAAAGTAGTGGGCCTAAGATGGAGCCTTGTGGCACCCCAAGAGAGATGGGAAGATGATCAGATAATGAATTTTTCCAAAGTACTGCCTGTTGTCGGTTATCAAGGAAAGATTTAAACCAAGTAATGGCAGGAGTATCAAGTGATAGAGAAGTCAGAATATGTAGAAGTAGTTGGTGGTTCACCATATCAAAGGCTTTAGATAAGTCAATAAAAAGTGCAGATAAAAGGCTATTTTCATTGTGATTAAGGTTAATGGAGTTTGTAAATGAAAGCAGTGTGGTGGTGGTACTATGGGAAGGTCTAAAACCATGTTGACAATTGGCAAGTATGTTGTTTTGTAGGAGGTGGTTTAGCAGTTTTTTATGGATACATTTTTCTAAAATTTTAGCAATGGGGGATAATAGTGCTATAGGTCGATAGTTAGAGAGGTCCCTAGAGCTTCCCCCTTTGTGTAGTAGGATAATATGAGATATCATCCAGATTGAAGGGATAGTTCCTTCATTAATGGATCTATTGCTCAAGATAGAAATGGGATAGGCAAGGGCTTTAGATCCTATTTGGAGGAATTCAGCAGGGAGATTGTCTGCAGAGGGGGTGATAGGTTTAAGTTTTTGAACTAAGGCTGAGATAAATGAAGTAGGAATAGGTTGAAGATTTAAAGTGGGGGGTGGATTGGCAAAAGTAGGTGTTAGCTTAGAGGTATCAGGAGATAGGTGGCTAGCAAGAGTTTGAATATTATTTGTGAAGAAAGAGTTGAAAGCATTAGCTGTTTGTCTAGGATTATCAGGGTTGGAGTCTTGTTGGTCAGGTGTTGTAGATTGCCCTGGAGATAGAAGTTTATTTATGCTGGTCCAGAATTTTTTAGGTTCCTTATTGGATGTTTGTTGTAGATGAAGGTAGTAGTTTTTTTTATCTGTCAGGATGGCTTTTTTTGTTCTATTTCTGCATTCTTTAAATATTTGACGGTCAGCTAGGCTCTTAGTGTTACGCCATTTAGTCCAGGTTTTGTTTCTGATTGAGATTTTTTGTCTAGTATCATTGGTCAGCCAGGGTGCAGGTTTAGCTTTGGTTCTGATAGTACGTAATGGTGCATGCTGATCAAGTATAGCAAAGAATGTGGAATTGAAATAATGTACTGCATCACTGAGAGGAAGAATTTTTAGAGGAGACCAGTTCCATACTCTTAGTTCTGTCAGGAAGGATTCTGAGTTAAATTGCTTTTTAGAATGTATTGTTCTGATTGTGTTCTGAACAATTAGGTTGGTTTTATGTCTAATAATATAAGTTAAAGAGTGGTCACTTAGATCATCAGGAAGAGAGTCTGTTTTACAGATATATTGGGGGGTGTTAGTGAGTATCCAGTCTAGAATAGTATCCTTGTTATTTCTTTTATTAGTTCTGGTTGGGCAGGTAATTAGTTGTGAGAAGCCATGTAGGTTTATGTGGGAGGTAGGGTTAGAATTATTACAGGAATTCCAGTTAATATTTAGGTCTCCTAAGATATACGTTTCTTGTGGGAGATTAGTAGAGAGCCAACTGAGGATATTCTCAAGAGTGTGAATGTTATTCCCTGGGGGAAGATACATACAAATTATGTATATGGCTTTTCTTTTGTTGACCTGAAGTTTAGAGCAAATAACTTCGGCACTATTGGTCATGGGAAGGTTCAGATTTATGGTACTAATTTGTAGTTGTGTTTTATAGAGAATTGCTACACCTCCTCCTTTTTTTAACGAGTGGTCAAGTCTAGTGATATTATACCCAGGTGGAGAGATTTCATTGTCTTTGATGCTAGGTTTTAGCCATGTTTCTGATAGACAGAGTATGTCAAATTGTTTGACATCTAGCAGGGCATGGACTTGCGAAGTTTTATTGCATATACTACATATGTTAAGATGGGCTATAGTGAGAGAATTGGTAGATTTTTTCGATGGATCAGGGCTAGTTATGCTATTGTTGTAGTTTCTAGTGATCTGGAAATGTTGCGGGCCAGGGTTTGGATGAATGTCTCCATCCAATAGTGTGTGGGGGAGTGTTGAGTGCTTGGGTTGTAGAGGTTTCCAAAAATAGTCAAATGATTTTCTAGTTTTTTGGTTTTGATATATAATGTGGGATAGCCTGTGGTATTTGGCTTGTAGGTAGTTGGGCTTGTAGGTGAGATTTCGGAAGGTTTGCCGATTGGACGTTTCTCCGAAAGTGAAACGGCCGGGCATACTTGCGCGAAAGTGTTTTTCTGGGTAACTACAGCAGAGCTAGTAATGGAGACAGCTAGAAAGGTGCTGGACAGAGGAAGGACAACAAGGAGACATGGTGTTGGAATGAGGAAGTACAGGAGAGTATACAGAGAAAGAGGTTGGCAAAGAAGAATTGGGATTGTCAGAGAGATGAAGAAAGTAGACAGGCGTATACGGAGATGATGTGCATGGCAAAGAGAGAGGTGGCGAAGGCTAAGGATAAGGCATACGAAGAGTTGTATGAAAGGTTGGGCACTAAGGGGGGAGAAAAAGACCTGTATCGATTGGCTAGATAGAGAGTCCGAGCTAGGAAAGATGTGCAGCAGGTAAAGGTGATAAAGGATAATGAGGGAAACATACTCACAAGCGAGGAGAGTGTGTTGATGACATGGAAAGAGTACTCTGAGGGGTTGATGAATGAAGAGAATGAGAGGGAGAGAAGGCTGGATGATGTGGGGATAGTGAATCATGAAGTACAATGGATTAGCAAGGAGGAAGTAAGGACAGCTATGAAGAAGTTGAAGAATGGAAAGGCTGTTGGTCCAGATAACATACCTGTGGAAGCATGGAGGTGTTTAGGTGAAATGGCAGTGGAGTTTTTAACCAGATTGTTTACTGAAATCTTGGAAAGTGAGAGGGTGCCTGAGGAATGGAGAAAAAGTGTTCTGGTACCAATTTTTAAGAATAAGGGTGATGTACAAAGCTGTAGTAACTACAGAGGGATTAAAGTGATCACTCACAGCATGAAGTTATGGGAAAGAGTAGTGGAAGCTAGGTTAAGAAGGGACATGATGATTAGTGATCAGCAGTATGGTTTCATGCCGGGAAAGAGCACTACAGATGTGATGTTTGCTCTGAGAGTGTTGATGGAGAAGTACAGAGAAGGTCAGAAGGAGTTGCATTGTGTTTTTGTAGACTTAGAGAAAGCATATGACAGGGTGCTTAGAGAGGAGTTGTGGTATTGTATGAGGAAGTCAGGAGTGTCAGAGAAGTATGCAAGAGTGGTACGGGATATGTACAAGGGTAGTGTGACAGCGGTGATGTCTGCCGTGAGAGTGATGGATGCGTTTAAGGGGGAGGTGTGGTTACATCAAGGATCAGCTCTGAGCCCTTTCTTATTTGCATTGGTGATAGGTTGACAGACGAGATCAGACAGGAGTCCCCGTGGAATATGATGTTTGCAGATGACATTGTGATCTGTAGTGAGAGTAGGGAACAGGTGGAGGAGACCCTGGAGAGATGGAGATATGCTCTAGAGAGAAGAGGGATGAAGGTCAGCAGGACTAAGACAGAATATACGCGTGTGAATGAGAGGGAGGATAGAGGAATGGTGAGGATGCAAGGAGTAGAGGTGGCAAAGGTGGATGAGTTTAAATACTTGGGATCAATAGTTCAGAGTAACGGTGCATGTGGAAGAGAGGTGAAGAAGAGAGTACAGGCAGGATGGAGTGGGTGAAGAAGAGTGTCAGGAGTGATTTGTGACAGACGAGTACCAGTAAGAGTGAAAGTGAAGGTCTACAAGAGGGTAGTGAGACCAGCTATGTTATATTGGTTGGAGACATTGGCATTGACAAAAAGGCAGGTGTTTGAGCTGGATGTCGCAGAGTTAAAGATGTTAAGATTTGCACTGGGTGTGACGAGGGTGGACAGGATTAGGAATAAGTATATTAGAGGATTAACCCAGGTTGGAAGGTTTAGATACAAAGCCAGAGAGGCAAGATTACATTGGTTTGGACATGTGCTGAGGAGGGATGCTGAGTATATTGGGAAAAAGATGCTAAGGATGAAGCTACCGGGTAACAGGGAAAGAGGAAAGCCTAAGATAAGGTTTATGGATGTGGTGAGAGAGGACATGCAGGTGGTTGGTATGACAGAGCAAGATGCAGAGAACAGGAAGAAATGGAAACAGATAATCTGCTGTGGTGACCCCTAACAGGAACAGCCAACAGAAGATGATGATCAACTTTAAGGGTTGTAAAGGTGAAGATAACAGTGGGGCTAGGCTTCTCAGATGTCCCGCGGCAACCTCCACAAAAATGGACAGACCAAAGAAAATTGCTTGGAATTTTTACTTTGAATTCTTGCCTATTTTTAAATAATGCTGCCTTCCTGTAGTCAGTTACACAACTGTGGTCCTCATAAGACCCTCCTGTATGATGTCAATATCCTGCAAGAGGGTCTTACACAAACAAATGATTGGTGCCAAAGTCACAGCCTTAAA